>NC_057812.1:718905335-718908770 GCF_018294505.1 Triticum aestivum | reverse complement strand
CCGGTGGTCAAATCGCCATGTGTGTAGATGAAGGCTAATTTGGGGTGTATAGGACCTCCGGTGAATGACTTAGATAGTTTTAGAACTCAAATATGCAATTTTTATAGATTTGGGACTAACTTAGCACACCTCAAATAGTTTTAGGACTTATGATGCAATTTACTCCCAAAATAAAGACATATAGAATGGGCACGATCTCGCCAATTCCCTATTTCTCCCACGCCTACAGGATTACTCACGCATGAGAGGGAAATAAATAATAGACACAGAGATTGAATGAAGAGGAATCACATCGATAGTATCGTAAAGTACTACAATAGTATGAATGGTCGATCCGATCTCAATCTCTGAATAAGTCATAATTGATTTACAAACCCTAATCTTACAAATTGGAATTACTCTCTCTATGGTGGTATTCTCGATGAATGAAAGGAGGGGGTGAAGATCGAAGAAGGCCGGAATGGATCTAAGTGAAGTTCTTCTCGCCCGGATCCCTACTTCTTTCTTCGGATGGTGATGTTTCCTCTCTGGCTTGGTCTCTGATTGCCATGTTTTTCCTCTACGCCTTCAGAAAAGTTATTTGTATTGACGAGGAGGAGGTGGCAGCGTCTGGTACGACCATTGGTACAACCGCTCACAATTGTACCAGACGCCATCTTCTCCTCCAGCGTGCCAAATGAATATTTTCTCAAAAGGGAAGTTGCTCCAAATTTCTTCAATGACCATGGTATTGATTAATTTTCTTCCGAAGTGTTTGGTCCTGCACATCCAGCAGGAGACCAAAGTTTCTTCATTCGTGAAGTATTAACGTTAGTGGAATGGCGAGAACTGAAGAAAAAAACTTGTGTTACCATATTGATCCATCAACCATCAAATGAAAGCCAACATGTATAGTCACCACCACTTTCCCTGATCCCAGTAACTATGTACATAACACAATGTTGATTTGAGATACTACACAAGTGAATATCTTGCTAAAACAAGCAGCAGACGAGCCATGAGAAGTGTCGATCGCCACCAAAGGGCCAGAACATCGAAGGTCGCTAGAACCCCCACAATCTCAATTTGGGATACTCCGGCGATCCCACATCATCCTTATGCTACATCGTTCTCATCTGTGAAGGTAGATTCAATCAAGAAATTATAGTCGATGTAGCCGCCGTATATGAAGATCTAAGATATCCTGTCTCGTCGCGACAATCACCTAGTAGCGTAGGACCACGCCATCACATGTGCGCCACATTAGAGAACCCTATATTAGGACGCAGTAGGTCAATGTTGCCGCGCGTGTACCGGTACATGGGATTGTAGCCATGGAGGTCTCATCACTAGAAACTGCTGAACTGGACATAAAATCGACTGCCACTGTTGCACATACATGCCTTCTTCCTCAAGACATCGTCCATAGATCACATCTTTGGAGTAATGCTGCCAAATATCGGACCAGGCCTAATCCGCACAGCCTCAGCGTAGCCGCAACCACCTAGAGTACCACACCGGTAAGAGGCGGCCACCGTGGCACCCACCATCGCAACGCCTCCAGATATGGGCCACACCATGGTCCAATTGGCGCCCCCACTACGAACGTGCCCCGTCACGCCCGCCCAGCATCCCCATGCAATACCATGAGGCCGCACCTCAGTTCTCGACATCCACTCGTACCACTCCATCGAATGCCGCACACCACTGTCACCCCCGCATCAGTCGGCGAGCCTCCACCCAAACTGCGACCGCGAGATACGCTGCGCCCGGGCTTTGCCTGCAGCCCTCTGGTAGCAGCGTAATTAACTAGAAGGGAGAAGGGAGGAGGGCCTAGCGGCGGCAATGGCTAGGGTTTGTGTATATCATTTAAATTCCTTTTGTGTTTCTAGAAAAGTTGTATGATGGAAATATAAGGTTGTATGCAGGCTACTTATCGTCACGTTAATTTTCTTTTCAAAAATACGGGTGCGATCTCTTAAAAACGTGCAAACGGAAATATATGTGATACTTGCTTTTCACTCATAGAATGCATAACATATGGTGAAACACCTGGTTACCGTTCCTATTTGTGAGAGAAAAGTAGATTTATCTTAAACACTAGCTTTACAAAAATATCGATCGAAACCAGTGCCTGTGGATCTAGTCTTGAAAGTCTCGTGACGAGAAACATTAAGAATTGCAAAAAAAATCATATGAGGTCGAGTTTTATTCATATTCAAAATAATTCTCAACTTCATTTTGAAGGGGAAGGTTCTGCTCATGGAGGACAGCTCAGCTACTCGTGCTGGTGTGGTTTCTAGCGCGCTTCCATGGTCACCACCGCCGACAAATCGGGTTGCACTATCTGTTGATGGGACATTTTCTTCGATGGATGGCTCGGCGGCAGCTGGCATGATCTTGAGGAGACATGATGAAAGTGTGGTTTTTGCTGCATATCGTTGCCTATTTAATTGCAATGATGCACTAGAGGCTGAGTTGCATGCACTGATGCAAGGTATGAATCTCGCGGCTCAATATAGTGATGTTCCTATAATAGTGCAATTGGACTCCTCGGAGGCATTGGCGTCCCTAAACGGTGATAACCTGTCTCGGTCGGCATATGGACATTTGGTAGCTGAGATCAAGCATCTTATGGTACTTCGTGAGTTTATTCTATGGAAAATTAAGCGTGGGCAAAATAGGGTAACAAATTGGTTGGCTTTGTATAGTCGTATTGAGAATGCGACTGCTGTATGGCTAGATCATGGATCACCGTGCATAGAGGAACTTTTGTCTCTCGTTTGTAACCTATTCTAATGGAATAAAACTCTTTACCCTCGCAAAAAAATATCAACTTCATTGATATGTCCTAGAAAACCATGTTCACACCGGAAACTTGATTTTCATGGTAAAAGTCGGTTTTTGAAAATATTCATTGGAACATGTCCATATATATGGGGTCTAATTTCGAAGATCCCATCGATGAACACAATGGTAAAAGCAGCTTTTGATTTGGCCAATTTTTTTAAATTGATGGGATTTTTGGTACATGGCCCCGACGTCGTCTAGTTTGAATGCGTGTGTGTCGATGCTCTTTTCATTTATAGGTTGGTCCATCTCTAATGTATTTCAGAGTGCTCTTGCATGATACTCTGGCAACTTTACGTAAGGCAGAGTTGAGTTTTTTGGGGTTGATAGTGGAAAAGTCGACAGATAAGTCACCCTTACTGTCCCTTTACAGAACTGTACATGAGATTTTCACCTCATACGGTTCCTCGGTCAATGAGAGTCTCCGCCCTTCTTCCACTCTGTCCCGAAGACTAACTAAGACCAATTGAGTCACGCGTTCATGTTCTAATTGAACACTTCTCATTTATGATATGAAGGGCAATGCCGCTTGTAAAGCTCTTTCGTCTAGTGCGCGATCATGACAGGACTCGAGGAAGAAGCCCCGGCTAACTCCATGGCAGCAAC
>NC_057812.1:718872451-718904900 GCF_018294505.1 Triticum aestivum | reverse complement strand
GACTGGGCGTAAAGGGCACGTAGGCGGTGAATCGGGTTGAAACTGAAAGTCGCCAAAAAGTGGCGGAATGCTCTCGAAACCAATTCGCTCAAGTAAGACAGAGGAACGTGGAATTTCGTTTGTAGGGGTGAAATCCGTAGATCTACGAAGGAACGCCAAAAGCGAAGTGATGCGCTTCGATCCATCACTAAATTCACTTTTGAAGTGAACTTGCATGTGGGCCCACTCAACAAAAAAAAAGAGTGTGGGGGCGAAATACGTTGGCCGGAAGTCCGGCCCTGCTTGTCGCCCGTGGAAAGTGCATTGCCCCGCCCCTTGCCGACTCTTTGCCCCCCCCAAAGCGTGGGGTGACAGGCCCGTGCCACCAGGCCCGGCGAGACAGGTGCACGAGCATCCCCTTTTAAGCGTGTCGCCAACGATCACAATTAGCCGTGTGGGACTATTAATTAATCAGGACCTGCACCTTCAAAGCACGGAAATAACTCAAAACGCTACTAGTACTAGTTGGCTAGTGGCACAGCAGACAAGGGTCGGCGTCGAGCGGCAAGGTGGCGGACCAAAATCACTGTTCTAACATTTTCAACAATCTTTGTCATAAAATGAACTTGATATAAAAATATTTCATAATTTGACCCTTTTAGCAACGCTATAAACCATGGTGTTTCTTCTTCATATAGAAACGCCGAAATAGCTCGCGTTTTAAATCCACATTCAAACGCCCAGCTAGTTAGCGTTTCTGATCCATATGGAAACGTCAATCATGTTGGTGTTGCCGTCCAGGCCGAAACGCCACAAGCGTTGGCGTTTCTGTATTTGCATTTTTAATGTCAGCCATGAATGTAGTTGGACGTGGACAGTTGTGCGTCTTTGTAGTCCAGAAGCTGTACGTGTGATGCGTACATGGCATGCAAAGCGAGCTGCCGAATATCATCGTGCGAAGTGACGTGTCTGGCGAGACTGCAGCGTGAAGCTGGAGTCAAAAGGCTGGACGGATAACTAGAGCCAGGATAGTCTGTTAGTTTGTTAATTACTGCATGATAGTTGCATGGTCGGGTCGTGAAAATCGTGGAGAGATTCCAGGATTTGTTAGCAGCCGGACGTGCGTACATGGAAGACTTGATGTTAGTGGCCAGTATGATAGCTTCCAGAGGAACGGCGCAGCCAGGCACCTGGACCACGGGCAGGGCCGGCGGGAGTTTAGCTACAAACATCAAGGAACATGGTGGCGTTTCGGCGTGGGCAGCAATGCCCACTTGCTTGGTGTTTCCATGTGGTTTGGAAACGCTAGCTAGTTGGGCCTTCGAATATGGATTTGAAATGCGAGCTACTCCGGTGTTTTTATATGAAGAAAAAACGTCACGGGCTGTGGCGTTGCTAAAAGAGTCACATTGTGAAATACTTTTATGTCGAGTTCACTTTGTGACAAAAATTGTTGAAAAGGTCAGAACAGTGATTTCGGTCAAGGTGGCATATTGTTTTGAAGGTAGCATGGCATGGGGTGACAAGCCCGCGTGACTGGAACAGGCGAGGTGGCATATTTTATAGTAATCCCAAATAGACCAGTAACCACTAACCAGGTTCCACTAGTCATGAAACATAAAACTATCTATATATCACAAAGAAATATAGTAGCAGGCTATAATCCAACAAGAGAACCAAAAGGATGATAGCTTTTGATGAAGAATGTTAATGCAAGTCTAAATATAGTTGCAAGTGGGCCCATGCCACCAGGCACGTCTATACAGCTGCAAGCGCGCGCGTTATGTACCAAGGGACTGTGATTCATGGGATTCTAAAAACACACGAATCGAAAAATATAGGATTGGAATGTCATGGTGATGGCTTGCTGGAGACGAAGACACTGCTCAAGGCATCGGCCTACGTCGGCCAATGTCATGATGATTTGGAGTTCGGAGTACGGAGAGAGAGAGAGAGAGATTAGTGGCGATGAATCCGGCTGAGAGAGCAAAGAGATAACGGAGATATATGTATGTTATCAAATTTGAATAGGCGCGCTATATGATTACACGGTATCTAATAACGGCGAAGCTAAACCAAACAGAAATTAATGTAAGTAAGTCCCATCGTTATTGGTTTACCTTACAAATCCCAGAACCAAACACCTCAATGTAAGGGTAAATGCGCGCAAACTAGCGAGATGCCTTGGCACTGAACGTGCACGGGGTGTTCCTGGCAATGTCAACAACGGTGTTTGGACAGAGCAGGATGAGGACGGCTTCCATTTCCGGCTCATCGGCGGCTACGCAGATGATGCGGCGGCACGAGCTACAGCGCGAGCGTGGGTGTGGCGGTGGATGGGATGCCGACATGCAGCCGGCACAGCGACACAAGCTGCAGGGAGGACGAGGGGAGTGGTTATGGATGTGCTTCTGCGGACGATGCTTAGAGCATCTCTAGCAGACCCCGTAAAAAGCGGTGACCCGTAAAATAACCGTCAAAATACGAATCGGCGCGGAAAATCCCGTCTGAACAGACACCGTAAACGCGTCCGGCCCGTAAATATTTTTGCAGGGCACGGCAAAATCTCGACCCCAACCCGTGAATACGGGGGTTCCCCTGCCCCCCCTCCCCCCTCCCAGCCCGTCGGCGCCCTGCATATAGCGGGAGCAGTTGGTGGGGAGGACATTTTAGCCCATGTTTTTCCCCATCTACCACCTCCCCTCTCCCCCTCGCCCCGTCGCCGGGCCGCCGCCCACGATTCCGGCGAAAGTAGCCGGCGGGACCACGCCGAAAGGTCGCCACACGCCCGAGGTTGCCCTCCACCACCTCCTCCTGCGTTCGACGCGGGTGGCCGGATTTGGCTTTTTCCGGCCACCGGTGACTGCCCAAGCGATGTAATGGTCGGGGAGCACCCCGCATAGTCCTCCGGGCTCAGCGCTCGCGCAACGGCTCGGTGGCTCGCAGATGCCGCTCATACAGTGCGATGACTGCACGCAGACAGTGCTGCGGCTAAATTCGGGCACGCCGAAGCACCCTGGATGGGTGTTCTTCAAATGCGAAAACGACGGGGTATGTATTGTTTTCATTCGTCTTTGGCACTGTATTCTTTGGTTCAATTGCGATGGCTCATTTCGAACACCATCATGTTTGTAGGAAGATGGATGCTCATTTTGCTTTTGGGAAGGAGAATACATTGATTTATTGATAGAAAGAAACTTAATAGATGTTCGTGCACTCCTTAGTAGAATCGAAGGTAATGATGTGACTGCATGTGCAATTAAAGAAGAAAGTAGAGGGGAAACAACGTCTACTTCTCTAGAACCAAAGAAGAAGAATGAAGAATGCAAAATCAAGTATCCGCAGATCAACAACGAATGCATGAAGATATTGGTCCAACTAGTGGGAGCAGTTATGGAAGTTGGATATGTTCTAAAGATGCATAATTGTGGTTTTTGTTTTCTTTGATCTTACTATTCTAGCTAAGATTTGGTGAAGTCTTATGTATCCAATGTCATTAAAAAAGCAAAGAAATGTATTTTCTTGTGTCAAATTGAATTGCAAATTTCGGATTTGCGAGCTGATGGGAGCGGCACCAGAGCAGACCCCGCAAAGCCGACCCATAAAAGAGCATATTCAGCGAATACCCTTTTATATGGGTCCGTTTTGTGGGGTCTGACTATACGGCCACCCACGCCGGCCCATAAAGCCATTTTTCCATGAACTGCAAACACGTTTTGCAGGTCGACATTATATTACGGGGTCTGCTAGAGATGCTCTTAGATAGACACGCATCCGGCGCGGATGCCCGAGCTATAGGGCGAAAGAAGCAGCCAGTTATGGCTGGCGTGGGCTCGACAACACAAAACGGCCCTCGCCTTGAAAGGTTTTTTGTTTAGGAAAAGGGGTCGAAAGGTTACGTCCTTGTTGGAACCTAAGGGTTATCTAGGCCGTCCAATTACCTGTTCGGTACCAAAAGGCAGGTCCGGTCCACCGGGCCGAAGGCTCGCACCGGACGACGTGAATCTTTAACTGACCGACAAGAGATCGGCGCACCATAGTAACCCTAAAAAATTCAGAGCCAGAGGCATCCGTCCATGGATTGTGTGCATGTGTTGTTTCTCGGTGGTCAGAATATACTTGCCAAGCTTATTTACTAAGCATTATGAAAATGCCTCGCTATGTGACCACAGCTCCAGATTTTGTGAAACGACTCCTCTCGCACTTTACGAGAGAGCCATCTTTCACTATAATGATGCCCTAGAAGCGGAGATTCATGCAATTATGTAGGGTATGGCACTCGACATTCAACATTCGGACAGACATGTGATTTTCTTAAGCAAATTCGTCGACTGTGATCTCTATTCTCTCAGGCAAGAATCTATCTGCTGAGATTAAAGCTCACATGGTAGTTAAGGAGTTTGTTACTCACGAAATTAGAGCAGATCAAAATAGGTTATCATATCGATTGCCAAATTACAGCCGTACTGCATGTACTATGGTATGGATGCATCCGGGTCGTCCTTGGTGTGAGGAACTCTTGTCTCGAGATTGTAACCCATGGAATAAAACGCTGGAATACTGCTGCCTCCTCCCCCAAGAAAAGTCTAGGGTTTGCCTGCCTCCCGCCAGTGCCGCCGTCGGTCCGCCCGTCTCCGGTGGCCATAGGGCCATGGCGGCGTGGTGGATCTCGGTCTTTGCCGGTATGAGGGCTCTGTTTTCAGTTGTTCCTTCGTGTTTTGTTAGGGTTTGTGTCCTACTCAGGAAGATGAAATGGCGGCGGCTCCCTGAAGATGGAATAAGATTCTCTCCGCCTAGCCCTCGTCCCGATGGTGTGTCTAATATCGTCGGTGGGCGTGTGAAGATGTGTCTCCGGCGGATCTGTCATTGGTGGATTTGCTCGGATCTGGTCGTAGTTCATCTACGTTCATGTATTTTTAGGTTGGATCCTTCTGATCTACACTACTCTTCATCGATGGTGGTTGTTGTTCTGCTGCGTCAGTCCTATGGGGCCTTAGCACAAAGACTTACCGACTGTCTACTACAACAAGTTTTGCCCGGCTCCAGCGAGGGAGGGGCAATGACGGCGTGATACGTCTCCAACGTATCTATAATTTTTGATTGTTCCATGCTATTATATTATGTGTTTTGGATGTTTATGGGCTTTATTATACACTTTTATATTATTTTTGGGACTAACCTATTAACCTAGAGTCCAGTGCCAGTTTCTATTTTTTCCTTGTTTTAGAGTTTCGCAGAAAAGGAATATCAAACGGAGTCCAAACGGAATGAAACCTTAGGAAAAGTTTTTTTGGAAAGAAAGCAATACATGAGACTTGGAGTGCACGTCAGGGGATCAACGAGGAAGCCACGAGGCAGGGGGGCGCGCCCTCCACCCTCGTGGGCCCCTCGTGGCTCCGCTGACATATTTCTTCCGCCTATATATATCCATATACCCTAAAACAATCGGGGAGCACAATAGATCGGGAGTTCCGCCGCCAGAAGCCTCCATAGCCACCGAAAGCCAATCTAGACCCATTTCGGCACCCTGCCGGAGGGGGAATCCTTCTCCGGTGGCCATCTTCATCATCCCGGTGCTCTCCATGACGAAGAGGGAGTAGTTCTCCCTTGGGGCTGAGGGTATGTACCAGTAGCTATGTGTTTGATCTCTCTCTCGTGTTCTTGATTTGGCACGATCTTGATGTATCGCGAACTTTGTTATTATAGTTGGATCTTATGATGTTTTCTCCCCCCTCTACTCTCTTGTAATGGATTGAGTGTTCATTTTGAAGTTATCTTATCGGATTGAGTCTTTAAAGATTTGAGAACACTTGATGTATGTCTTGCCGTGCGTATCTGTGGTGACAATGGGATATCACGTGATTCACTTGATGTATGTTTTGGTGATCAACTTGCGGGTTCCGCCCATGAACCTATGCATAGGGGTTGGCACACGTTTTCGTCGTGATTCTCCAGTAGAAACTTTGGGGCACTCTTTGAGGTCCTATGTGTTGGTTGAATAGATGAATCTGAGATTGTGTGATGCATATCGTATAATCATACCCATGGATACTTGAGGTGACATTGGAGTATCTAGGTGACATTAGGGTTTTGGTTGATTTGTGTCTTAAGGTGTTATTCTAGTACGAACTCTAGGGCTGTTTGTGACACTTATAGGAATAGCCCAACGGATTGATTGGAAAGAATAACTTTGAGGTGGTTTCGTACCCTACCATAATCTTTTCGTTTGTTCTTCGCTATTTGTGACTTTGGGGTGACTCTTTGTTGCATGTTGAGGGATAGTTATGTGATCCAATTATGTTATTATTGTTGAGAGAACTTGCACTAGTGAAAGTATGAACCCTAGGCCTTGTTTCCTAGCATTGCAATACCGTTTACGCTCACTTTTATCATTAGTTACCTTGTTGTTTTATATTTTCATATTACAAAAACATTTATCTACCATCCATATACCACTTGTATCACCATCTCTTCGCCGAACTAGTGCACCTATACAATTTACCATTGTATTGGGTGTGTTGGGGACACAAGAGACTCTTTGTTATTTGGTTGCAGTGTTGCTTGAGAGAGACCATCTTCATCCTACGCCTTCTACGGATTGATAAACCTTAGGTCTTCCACTTGAGGGAAATTTGCTACTGTCCTACAAACCTCTACACTTGGAGGCCCAACAACGTCTACAAGAAGAAGGTTGTGTAGTAGACATCAAGCTCTTTTTTGGCGCCGTTGCCGGGGAGGCTAGCGCTTGAAGGTATAACTTTAGATCTTGCAATAGAGTCTTTTAGTTTCTTGTTTTATCACTAGTTTAGTCTATAAAATAAAAGTACAAAAAATGAAATTGAGTTTGTCTCATACGCTTCATCTTTTTAATATCTTTCGTGAGTATGATGAAAACGAAAATTATGCCAAGGTGTTAGAGGAAGAATGCATTAGAATGTTTGGCACTAAATATTTGAATGATGAGCATGATTGCAATGTTGTTAGTATGAATTCATTGAATATCTATGATGCTAATGATATGCAAAGCCACAAGCTTGGGGAAGCTATGTTTGATGAAGATGATATTTTTTGTCCCCCAAGTTTTGATGAGCATATTTATTATGATGAAAGCATGCCTGCTATCTATGATGATTATTGTGATGACACGTATGCTTTAAAGAACAATGATAACCATGAAACTTGTCATCTTGATCTTAATTTTCGATCACATGATAGTTATTATGTTGAGCTTGCTCCCACTATTATTCATGAGAAGAAATTTGCTTATGTGGAGAGTAATAAAAATTCTATGCTTGTAGATCATGAAAAGAATGTTTTGGGTGTTGGTTATATTGTTGAATTCATTTATGATGCTACTGAAAATTATTATGAGGGAGGAACATATGTTTGTAGGACTTGCAATAATATCAAGTTTCCTCTCTATGTGTTGAAAATCTTGAAGTTATGCTTGTTTTGCCTCCCTATGCTAGTTGATTATTGCTCCCATAAATTGTTTGCTCATAAAATCCCTATGCATAGGAAGTGGATTAGACTTAAATGTGCTAGTCATATTCTTCATGATGCTCTCTTTGTGTTACAGTTCTTATCTTCTATACGAGCATCATTGAAATCATCATGCCTAGCTAGGGGCGTTAAACGATAGCGCTTGTTGGGAGGCAACCCAACTTTATTCTTGTTCCTTCCTTTTGTTCATGTTTAGTAATAAATTAATCATATAGCCTATTTATAGATGTGGTTTTATGTGTTTAATTAGTGTTTGTGCCAAGAAGAACCTTTGGGAAGACTTGGGGAAAGTCTTGTTGATCTTACTGTAAAAAACAAAAACTTTAGCACTCACAAAAATTGCTGACAGTTTTTATTGGAGAGTGCTATTTAGTTAATTCTTTTTGCAGATGATTAATAAATAAATTCCTCACGTCCAACAATTTATTTGAGAATTTTATGAGTTCCAGAAGTATACGTTTGATATAGATTACTACAGACTGTTCTGTTTTTGACAGATTCTGTTTTCTATGTGTTGTTTGCTTATTTTGATGAATCTATGGCTAGTAAAATAGTTTATAAACCATACAGAAGTTGGAATACAGTAGGTTTAACACCAATATAAATAAAGAATGAGTTCATTACAGTACCTTGAAGTGGTGTTTTGTTTTCTTTCGCTAACGGAGCTTACGTGTTTTCTGTTAAGTTTTGTGTTGTGAAGTTTTCAAGTTTTGGGTAAAGATTCGATGGACTATGGAATAAGGAGTGGCAAGAGCCTAATCTTGGGGATGCCCAAGGAACCTCAAGGTAATATTCAAGGAAAAACAAGAGCCTAAGCTTGGGGATGCCCCAGATGGCATCCCCTCTTTCGTCTTCGTTCATCGGTAACTTTACTTGGAGCTATATTTTTATTCGCCACAAGATATGTATTTTGCTTGGAGCGTAATTTTATTTACTTTTTTTTGCTTGCTGTTTGAATAAAATACCAAGATCTGAAATTATTAAATATTAGAGAGTCTTCACATAGTTGCATAATTATTTGACTACTCATTGAGCTTCACTTATATCTTTCGGAGTAGTTTGTTGTTGCTCTAGTGCTTCACTTATATCCTTTTAGAGCATGGTGGTGGTTTTATTTTATAGAAATAGATGAACTCTCATGCTTCACTTATATTATTTTGAGAGTCTTAAATAGCATGGTAATTTTCTTAAATAATCCTAATATGCTAGGTATTCAAGACTAGTAAAAACTTTCTTATGAGTGTGTTGAATACTAAGAGAAGTTTGATGCTTGATGATTGTTTTGAGATATGGAGGTAATAATATCAAAGTCGTGCTAGTTGAGTAGTTGTGAACTTTAGAAGTGCTTGTGTTGAAGTTTGCAAGTCTCGTAGCATAATGCACGTATGGTAAACGTTATGTAACAAATTTGAAACATGAGGTGTTCTTTGATTGTCTTCCTTATGAGTGGCAGTCGGGGACGAGCGATGGTCTTTTTCTATCAATCTATCCCCCTAGGAGCATGCGCGTAGTGCTTGGTTTTCGATGACTTGTAGATTTTTGCAATAAGTATGTGAGTTCTTTATGACTAATGTTGAGTTGGATTATACGCACTCTCACCCTTCCATCATTGCTAGCCTCTTCGGTACCGTGCATTGCCCTTTCTCACATTGAGAGTTGGTGCAAACTTCGCCGGTGCATCCAAACCCCGTGATATGATACGCTCTTCACATAAACCTCCTTATATATTCCTCAAAACAGCCACCATACCTACCTATTATGGCATTTTTATAGCCATTCCGAGATATATTGCCATGCAACTTTCCACCATTCCTTTTATCATTACACATTCATCATTGTCATATTGCTTAACATGATCATGTAGTTGACATACTATTTGTGGCAAAGCCACCGTTCATAATTTTCATACATGTCCCTCTTGATTCATTGCATATCCCAGTACACCGCCAGAGGCATTCATATAGAGTCATACTTTGTTCTAATATCGAGTTGTAATCATTGAGTTGTAAATAAATAGAAGTGTGATGATCATCATTTTCTAGAGCATTGTCCCAAGTGAGGAATAAAAAAAGAGAAAGGCCATAAAAAAAGAAGGCTCAAAAAATGAGAGAAAAAGAGAGAAGGGACAATGCTACTATCCTTTGTCACACTTGTGCTTCAAAGTAGCACCATAATCTTCATGATGGAGAGTCTCTTGTTTTGTCATTTTCATATACTAGTGGGAATTTTTCATTATAGAACTTGGCTTGTATATTCCAACAATGGGCCTCCTCAAGTGCCCTACGTCTTCGTGAGCAAGCAAGTTGGATGCACACCCACTTAGTTTCTTTTGTTAAGCTTTCATACATTTATAGCTCTAGTGCATCTGTTGCATGGCAATCCCTACTCCTTGCATTAAAATCAATCGATGGGCATCTCCATAGCCCATTGATTAGCCTCGTTGATGTGAGACTTTCTCCTTTTTTGTCTTCTCCACATAACCCCCATCATCATATTCTATTCCACTCATAGTGCTGTGTCCATGGCTCGCGCTCACATATTGCGTGAAAGTTTATAGGTTTGGGATTACTAATGTATGAAACAATTGTTTGGCTTGTCATCGGGGTTGTGCATGATGAGAGCATTTTTGTGTGACGAAAATGGAGCATGACTAAACTATATGATTTTGTAGCGATGAACTTTCTTTGGCCATGTTATTTTGAGAAGACATAATTGCTTAGTTAGTATGCTTGAAGTATTATTATTTTTATGTCAATATGAACTTTTATCTTGAATCTTTCGGATCTGAATATTCATGCCACAATTAAGAAGAATTACATTGAAATTATGCCAAGTAGCATTCCACATCAAAAATTATGTTTTTATAATTTACCAACTCGAGGACGAGCAGGAATTAAGCTTGGGAATGTTGATACGTCTCCAACGTATCTATAATTTTTCATTGTTCCATGCTATTATATTATATGTTTTGGATGTTTATGGGCTTCATTATACACTTCTATATTATTTTTGGGACTAACCTATTAACCTAGAGCCCAGTGCCAGTTTCTGTTTTTTCCTTGTTTTACAGTTTCGCAGAAAAGGAATATCAAACGGAGTCCAAACGGAATGAAATCTTCAGAAAAGTTATTTTTGGAAAGAAAACAATACAGGAGACTTGGAGTGCATGTTAGGGGATCAACGAGGAAGCTACGAGGCAGGGGGCGCGCCCACACCCCTGGGCGCATCCTCCACCCTCGTGGGCCCCTCGTGGATCCCCTGGTGTATTTCTTCCGCCTATATATATCCATATACCCTAAAACAATCGGGGAGCACAATAGATCGGGAGTTCCGCCGCCAGAAGTCTCTGTAACCATCGAAAGCCAATCTAGACCCATTCCGGCACCCTGCCGGAGGGGGAATCCTTCTCCGGTGGCCATCTTCATCATCCCGGTGCTCTCCATGACGAGAAGGGAGTAGTTCTCCCTCGGGGCTGAGGGTATGTACCAGTAGCTATGTGTTGGATCTCTCTCTCTCTCTCTCTCTGGTGTTCTTGATTTGGCACGATCTTGATGTATCGCGAGCTTTGCTATTATAGTTGGATCTTATGATGTTTTCTCCCCCCCTCTACTCTCTTGTAATGGATTGAGTTTCCCCTTTGAAGTTATCTTATCGGACTGAGTCTTTAAAGATTTGAGAACACTTGATGTATGTCTTGCCATGCGTATCTGTGGTGACAATGGGATATCACGTGATTCACTTGATGTATGTTTTGGTGATCAACTTGCGGGTTCCGCCCATGAACCTATGCGTAGGGGTTGGCACACGTTTTCGTCGTGATTCTCCGGTAGAAACTTTGGAGCACTCTTTGAGGTCCTATGTGTTGGTTGAATAGATGAATCTGATATTGTGTGATGCATATCGTCTAATCATTTCCACGGATACTTGAGGTGACATTGGAGTATCTAGGTGACATTAGGGTTTTGGTTGATTTATTTCTTAAGGTGTTATTCTAGTACGAACTCTAGGGTTGTTTGTGACACTTATAGGAATAGCCCAACGGATTGATTGGAAAGAATAACTTTGAGGTGGTTTCGTACCCTACCATAATCTCTTCGTTTGTTCTCCGCTATTAGTGACTTTGGGGTGACTCTTTGTTGCATGTTGAGGGATAGTTATGTGATCCAATTATGTTATTATTGTTGAGAGAACTTGCACTAGTGAAAGTATGAACCCTAGGCCTTGTTTCCTAGCATTGCAATACTGTTTACGCTCACTTTTATCATTAGTTACCTTGTTGTTTTATATTTTCAGATTATAAAAACATTTATCTACCATTCATATATCACTTGTATCACCATCTCTTCACCGAACTAGTGCACCTATACAATTTACCATTGTATTGAGTGTGTTGGGAACACAAGAAACTCTTTGTTATTTGGTTGCAGGGTTGCTTGAGAGAGACCATCTTCATCCTACGCCTCCTACGGATTGATAAATCTTAGGTCGTCCATTTGAGGGAAATTTGCTACTGTCCTACAAACCTCTGCACTTGGAGGCCCAACAACGTCTACAAGAAGAAGGTTGTGTAATAGACATCACGGTGGCGCGCCTTCGGCTCACTTCAGTACTTGTAGTCGTCGCTAGGTGGTCTATGAATTTGGATGTAATTCTTTATTTCTGGCGTTCGTTGTACTGCCATGATTGAAGATAAATAGATCGGAAGTTTTCTCGCAAAAAGAACCCATGAAATAAAAAACTTTTTTCGCAAGAAATCTATATATTTTGTTAATAATAAAGCCTCTAATACTTCTAGTCGTACGTCACGAACATTACCCATAAAGTTGATAGAAATTGCCCATCAATTACCACCCGTAAGTGACAAAAACGATTCCTTTTTTATTAAATGGCCGCCGATTGCATCCGGATCATTTACAGCTAGGCCCTGACATTGTCACAAGTATGCAAGCAGCCTACTGGCTAGGGCGTTGCTTCTCCATCGGGGAGAGCTAGGTTTGATCCCGCGTTCTCACTCTATTTTCTGCCTTTTCTCCCCGAATATCATTAGTATGATATTATCTTCCCTCAGCTACTTTTTTTACCTTTTTATTTTACGTAGATTCAAGTATTTGTTGAAAATTTTATATCTTTTAAACGATAACTCCAAATTTAACATGATATATATGAAAGTCGCTCAATAAATGTATAGATTTTAAATATGATATTATATTGCATGTTAATAATTGTTTAAATTATGTTTATGATGCACCTTTAGTTAGTACTTTTCTTTTATATACCTATATATAATGTATGTTTCTTACTCTTGTTTTTCAGACGTAAAGAAAAGAAAACAGAAAATAAAAAAAATCAACCATCATTTGGCTTCGATTTATTTGGCTCATTGATCGCATGTGTTGCACATAGGCAATGGGCCCGGCCCTCCGCCCCGGTGCAATTGGGTATTTTCCTGCAGAGGCCGCCCATTGGTCATTATGCGATAAAGAATTATGCCGCAGAAAAATTTAATTTATTCATGTGGTCTCAAACCCGAGATATCAACCACCATTTAGTAGGTTGCAACCAATTGAGCTGGGTTATCTATTAAAAAATGAAGGCTTGGTGTGGGACCGTAATGTGCAACAAAAATAATGCAATCAGAAAGGTGAGAGGCGCTATGTAAGCGTCGAGTTGCATGCAATGAACTAGGGTTGTTTCGCTCAGATGTGAACATTTTTTTATTCATCTTCAAACATATGAAGAGATGGTGTAAAATGCATTTAACAGTTAAAGATTTTTTCACGACCTGGTGCAAATTTTAAGCATCGTTTCAACATAAAAATAATGTAATGGTATGAGTCTCTTGAAAATCAGAATTGTCGTACGAAAATCATATCAAAAGCATTGTATGTGTAGAATGCTTTCTTAATGTAGTACTACTTACATGAATTTCTGCTGGCACCATTCGGATATTCTTCCTCCGTGTTGATGGTTATTTCGGTGGACACACCAAAACTTTTCCGTTGCAACGGAGAGGCATATGTGCTAGTCTATACCAAATAATAAAGGGGATATTGCTTCTGGCGATACGTCACGAAGTTATCCCCAAAATTATAAAATACTACCCATCAATGCCACCTATAAGTGATAAAAGGCGTTTCACATAGGGGAATCCCCCGCCTAGGCCGGTCCATGCAGTAGGGACGTCCTATACTGCGCTCTGCACACTAGGAGAAGACACAGTGCGGCCCTTTGGGTCAGCCCATGTCCGGGCGGCCTGCTTCTTAAATTTCGCTATTTTATTTTTATTTTTTCTTTATCTTTTCTGTTTTCTTTGTTACTAATTTAATTAATTTGGGACTTAAAAATCCCGACAATTAAAAATGATAATTTTGAAACAAAATATTTAATAAATCACAAAATGTTTGTGGTTCAAAAAATGTTCCTGATTTTCTGAAAAAATGTTTACTTCTTCAAAAATGTTTGAAATTTTGAAAACAATTGTTCGGCAAATAAAAAATTGTTCATAATTTTTCCAAAGTTCGTGTATTCAAAAATTCTAAAAATATTTCAAAAAAATTCGCCAATTTTCAAAAAATGCTCATGAATGGAAAAATATCTTAAAATTCAAAAACTGTTAGTGACCTACAAAATAGTTTATGCATTGATAAAATGTTCATTAATTCAAGAAATGATCAAGCATTTCAAAAAATATTCCTTAAATAAAATAAAATTTTCATTAAATCAAAAAAAATGTTGCCCAATTTCAAAACAAATGCCACCAATTTCAAAAAAATGTTCGTCGATTCTAGAGTTCGCCGATTCAAGAAAATTGTTTAAAAAATCTCAAATTTTAAAGAAAATGTTTGCAAATAGTATGAAATGTTCAAGACTTCAAAAAATGTTCTTGATTTTAGAAAATTGTCAAAAATTGTAAAAGTGTTCAGGAATTTGAAAAATATTGATCATTTCAAATATGTGCACGAGTTTAAAAAAATGTTCATGATTTAACGAAATTGAGAGTCATAGTGTATTTCTGTGATGCAGCAAAGTATGGTCATGGCAATTGAAGCTTATGATATTTCTTTTTCTCCCACTACAACGCGCGGGTCCTTTTGCTAGTAAAATATATCCGGCTAAGTTTTTTTGGGGCAGGTCATCTTAATTGTTTCCAGAAAATTCAGAACTATGTAGTATACAAGATGTTTTAAAATAAGCATCCAAAACTATGAGCTTGATTAGTTGGAAGAATCCACGGAAGACACAAACTTTTAACGGGGCCTACATGAACATGAAGAAAGCTTCAAAAAAATTACATGAACATGAAGAAGTCAGGAACTTTTAATTGAACAGATACACATCTTTTTAAAATGGGGAATCAAATTAAAAGCAAGCATCGTCTTCTCTTCCAAGGTGTGGACCCTTTTTGACCATCGTCGATGGCCCTTCCTGGTAGAGATCAATAACGCCAGGTTGCCTCACGGATATTATGGTCTTGTTCCATCGGAGGCGTTGAAGCCTAAGAGCATCTCCAGCCGTTGGCCTCTCAGGGGGCTCGCAAAATCGCCGCCTGGGGTGAACCGATACTAAAATCAACATGCGGGGTTTCGGGTTCCCAGCCGCCGATCCCAGGGTCGGCTTCACAAGGCGTTTTTGAAAAGGAATTCGGCTAAAATTCGGTAAACAGGACAAAGGTTCGGTTAAAATTCGGCGAACATGACACAACTTAAATAGTTTTTTACATAGCAAAGTGAAATACTTAAAAAAACAAAGGCCGCAACTACATGACGAAGAACGCGCTGAGCGCGGCGAAGTCGCCGACGTCGCTGCCATCGCCGTTGTTGTCGTCGTCCTTCTCCTCCTTCACGCGGCCGCCCCTGCTGGTCCCCTACCCGGGGTCGCCCTGGCGGACCGGTGGCGGCGCATCATCGTCGTTGTCGTCGTCGAGAACGACAACGCATCCCTCGTCGCGGCCACGGCGCCGAGCGGCGATCTGCTCTAGGGCGCGGCACTGGCGCCCAGTCTTCGCGCGCCCACTTCAAGGCGCCGTGTCGGAGAGCCCTGGCTCTGTCTTCACGGCAGCGAGGCCTGGCTCTGTCTTCACGGAGGCGAGCCCGGGCTCCGTCTTCACGGCGGCGGCGAGCCCTGGCTCTGTCTTCGGCTTGACGAAGCGGGGAGGAGCTGAGGAGGAGGCGCGCCCGCCCTCGTTGATGACGATGCCGGCGCTGCGGGTGTGCCGGCCGAGCAGCGTCTCCGCGGGCTCGGCCTTGACGCTGAACAGCGCCGGCGACCCGTAGGAGGAGGAGCGGGAGGAGGAGGAGGAAGAGGACACCGTCCTCCTCGGCGTCCATTGGTCGCTGCTCCGGACCGGGGCGGCAGGGTACGTCAAGGACTGGTGGTTGCCGTCCTCGAGGTGCCGGAGAATGGCGTGGAGCGTGCGGCCGGGGGCGCCCCACCACAGGCGGCGCCCCTCGCTGTTCTTGGTGCCCCGCACCACCGGAGCCCCGTTGGTGGAGGCCAGCCGCTGCATTTGCCGGTGCTGAAAGTACGCCGCCTACGCCTTGTGGTTGTCGGTGACGTACTGCGGGAGGGCTGCTCCTCCGTCAGCGATGCCCGCACGCGGTCGACCTCGTCGGCGAAGTAGTCGGCGCGCATGATGACGTCGGGCAGAGGGGGGATGTGGACGCCATCGGCGCTGAGCCTCCACCGCCCCGGCGCGCGCATGTCGGGCGGTGCCGGGATGTTGGCCCCGAACAGCAAGTGGGCTTCCCACTCGTGCAGCGAGCGGTGATCGAATCCATTGGCTGCCGCCCCATCGCCAGGGAATCGCTCACCCATCGTCGCGGCTGGGGGCACGGGGAGAGAAGGGAGGAACGTCGGCGGCGGCTGCGCACGGGAAGAGAGAGGCAGAGCTCGCGGCTGTGGGCGGGGCGTGGCCACAGGCGTGGGGGAGGCGTTACTTTATAGCGGTCGGGGGGTGGGCGCCGTGTGTACGCGTGGAGGGTGGGGGGCGTGGCCGCGCTGCCCGTGAGGAATCAATGGAAGGCTGACCGGCAGCAGCCTTGGCATTGATTCCCTGCGGGAAACCAAGGCGTTGTGAGGACGACGAGGCGAGTGTTACTGACTCGGCAGGCCTGCAGCTCGTTCACGCCAAAATCGCTTGCCCCGGCGCCCCGGGCGGCCCCAGCGCGACGGGTTCGGCCTAGGTCCGCTGGCGCCAATTTCGGCCCAAATAGGCAAAAAAACAAGCTCCTGGGGATGCAACTGGGCCGATTTTTGGGCGCCGGCGCTCAAAAATCGCGTGGGGGTCTATTGGGGGCGCGGCTAGAGATGCTCTGAAGGCGGAGGATTTTTGAAAGATCGGGTTTTGATTTTTCTTTTCTTACGTGGACCTTCTTGTAATGGTGTTTTTAAAATAATATACTGTAGGTCCTTGGCTCATGAATTATAGGCTCAGATTATTATAAATAAAACGTCATTTGTTCCCATTTTGTTTTTTGTTTCCCCAGTTTCTACATTTGTATTGTTTTCTCAGTAACACTATTTTTTTTTTTGAGACAATTCTCAGTAAAACACTACGTTTGTACTGTTCAGCACGTTGTGGGTGGCACCGCTTTTATTGGGCCCTAGTGGGCCTGCGCACTGGATAAGCCTATACCTTGCTGCCTCATTGGTCCTTTCAGAAGGGGTAAAATGAAAAAATAACACCACCTTCCCATCGTCTACAATGGTCAACCTGCCTAGATCCCATAGGGACGCTGGCCGGAATCCCCCTCCGCATCCACCTCGCCCTCTCGCGTACTTCCTTAGACAACACCGGAATCATCATCCTCCACCTTCAGCCATACATCCTCTAAGCGATTCATATTCCTCCACCCCAGTCCCACACCGAATCCCGGCGGCTGTGAGGTGGAGGGTTCATCAAGGTTGGCGGCGGAGCTGTAAGGAGAGGGGTCGGCAGTGAGAGTAGGGGAGCCACGGACGAGGAGGCCATTGCCCCGTCCTGTCGTCACTGTCCTTGTTCGTCCCTGCTTCTCTGGCAACCATCGGCGGAGGGATACGCCGGCGACTTCCAAAGTGTGTCCAATTGCGGAATGTGTGTCTCCTCGAGGGTCAATAATACCGAATTACTTGCTTCCATTATCGATTCTTCGCTTTATACTAGTACTTGAACAACAAAGTGCTTTGATAGTTTTTCTCGTTGGATAAATAAATTCTTCCTAAATACTTAATAGTGCAGCTGCACTATTTGGATGACTCGAGTACACACTTTCGAGGGGGAAAAACTTATAGAGTGGTGAAAAGTACTTTTCTTTCTGAGAAAGAAAAAGACAAAAGAGTGTGGTTCTACGTGAGACAACTGACACAAAGATGGTCACATGCATACATGATGTCAGCCCACTTTATTACGTGTCTTTTTTTTCAAAAAGTTACAGCTTTTGAACCGAGCATCATTATGAAGATCCATTTTCACCGTTAGGTTTCTCGCGATAAGCACTTTAAAACTAGATTCCGTATAGGTACATTTCAACAAACTTTTTTAAGGCAACATAAATACTAGATGGGGCAACTTTTGGGCTACACATAAGCAACATCCTTGCATTTTGTGCACTAATGAATTCACTTAGCATTATTTTTAATTTCGTACTTTTACTACTAAGTTGTCTACCGGTGATGCTTCTTCGCGTATTATAGCTAATTCGTTTCCTACAAAACTATAAAGTTGCCTACGGTTGATGTTTAGTTCTCTGTCAAGATTGCTAGTAGCATACCATGAGTGCCAAGTTGTCTATAATTGTTAATTAGTTGCCTATAATATTGTTTAAAATTGCTGCCATCATCGTTGCAAACTTAGCTTCCTTTGAATCTAAGTTGCCTAAAATACTATGAGACTACATGCCATTGATGTTGAGTAATTTGCCATTGCTAACTAGTTGCCTATAATATAGTGAAAGTTGTCCATCTTGTGTTGTTTAGTTGCCTACCGTTAAATCTAAGTTTCCTAAAGTACTGAAAACTAATGTAGGCGCCATGATAATATCAAGATACTCTCTAGTCAAGGTAGACAACTTAAGATAAATATTAGGCAACTTTCCAGTCATGGTAGACAACCTAAGAAGAAGTTGCTTCCTTTTAGCACTGAACTTGCTTGATATAGCAATAAAGTTTCTTGGTCGACATGGAGGCAAGTTAAGAGAACATTGGGTTGATTAGCAATCAAGGTAGACAACCTAACAAGAATTTGTTTCCTTTTAGCGCTAAAGTTGGATGATATAGAAATAAATTCCCTTTTAAGAAAAGTTTATCGAAGCATGCAACTTCACTGCATTTTCTAGTTAATTTTCTCTAACATTCTGCCAACTTGCTCGTCGTCACTTCTGAGTTGCTACCATTGATGCTCGTATGTTTTTTTCTAAGTTCACTATTATATTTATGAAGTCCTCCATCGTTAATGCTTAGTTATCTGTCATTACTAGTTACCTTCCTATCATGGATGCTACAGGTTGCTTGACATTGCCAATTAGTTGTGTACCAACAATGCACAGTCGTATGGTAAGCAACTAAGCATCAGCAGTAGGCAACTTCAGAGTGTTTGTGGGAAACTTAGAAAAACTATGATAAGAAGCTTCACAATATTGTAGGCAACTAACTTGCAAATTAAGCAACTGAGCAGCAATAGTAGGCAACTAATTACTAATAGCTGGCAACTAGGCATCAATTGTAGGCAATTTCATAGCATTTATAGGAAATTAATCACCAATCATAGGCAACTGACCATCAAGAATAGGCAACTGAGCATCCATGATAGGCAAGTTGGGATTATGTTAGCAAAATTCACATGTACACATAGTGCAGTGAAGTTGCTTGTATGTAGTACTAAAGGTGCCTCATGTTTTGTGTGTTTTTTCTTGTCTTTACACAAACCAACCTAATAGACGGTCCTACTAAACCAAAAAAGAAGTAGCTTCCCTGTAGCACTAAAGTTTCCTACATTTGCATCCAAAGTTGCTCACCAAAAAATAACGAAACCTATCCATATGGGATCTAATTTTGAAGAACTTATCGAGAAACCCAACGGTGAAAATAAATTTGAATTCCGATGCTTAAATCAAAAGTTATGGATTTTAAAAGTTTTTGAAACTCTAGATAAGTACACGCGGGGCACGATCTTGGTTTCTTTCCTTGGTAGCTATGTGCGCTAAGGGGATGTGGCCGGTAATTTTCCGTTCTAGCGTAGACAACCGGACACATAGACAGTTACCTGCCATATATGACCGTGCGCCTACGAACATCAATGAGCGCTTGTGCACCAACTAGTCAGGTCCTAGAAGGATTCTCCGTTGATAGGTAGTCATACTAGGGAAAAGAGGAGTTGATTTCCTATATTACTAAAGTTGCCATACAAAGTTGCTTGGAAAAAAGTTCATCAAAACCTACTCATATGGGAACAAGTTATGAATTTTTTTTAATTTCTATAGAAACTTCAAATAAATGCACGTGGTCTCTCGGCTGAGGATGGGAGACCATGTACTTTCCTTTTTTGATAGGCTAGGATGACGTGGCACATCAATTTCTAATATGGTGGGTGTTGGGGATATACCCCATGGTATGATCCGGCTGAAAGGGATGACGCGGCAGGGAAGTGGCGGCTTAAGATGTCCTGGCCGATGGGCCGAAGAGAGTGACAAGGCCCAGAAGGCGACTTTCAAAAGGCCTACTTATGAGGGACAATCATTGGGCTGGCTCGCAGAGAAGGTCCACGAAGAGGAGAAATTCCCTCGCAATGGGAGTAAGATCTGGACTGCTAGGATTCCACTTGTAATAGAAAATAGACTAGTCCTAATCCTATTAGAACTCTATATGTAAGCTGCCCCCTTTCAACATATATAAGAAGGGGCAGTGCACCCCAAGAGGGATAAGTTGAGACAGAGAGACAAGTTTTAGACAACATCAAAGTAGAAGTTCTCGAGATAGAGGTAGCGAAAGAGCACCCTTGTAATCATGAGCATTATCATCATCAATAGAAATCAAGCTGATGTAGGCTTTTACCTCCACCGCGAGGGGCCGAACCTGGGTAAAACTCGTGTCTCTCGGTTCCGACCAATCCCGTTCAAGCTACCACCTTGTTGTGATGCCCTCACACCTAAGTTCTCCTACGAGGACATCTGCCGTGACAAAACCATGACAGTGGCTGTGCTCGAGCAGTCCATCGAGTGCCCATGTGCTGCCTAGGCATGTCCTAAATTCGTTGTAGTTTCGTGGGTACACACTTCTCACTATTGGAGACTTATTTTTTTGCTGGGACATCACTTATGAGATCTAGTACAAGCAGTTGTTGGACATTGACTGAAACCGAACTCACTCACTAACACAGCCAAGCAAAATTAAGGCAATGTGAATCACGACACCTTGCATTGCGCGAGGGCGTGAGGAGAGTACGGTGACCCTAGTGGCATTTTGAGGAGAATTGTGCCTCCACACCGCTCTAACAGAGATTAGCATCCACAAGGATGTGAACTTCGGGATACATCATCATCTCCATGTGTCTCGGTTATGTTTTACCCGAGCCCTTTACTTGTGCACTTAAATCGCAATTGTTTCAAAACGCCTATTCAGCCCCCCCCCCCTAGGTGGCATCCACATCCTTTTAGTTAGGCATGGCAAGACACGTGTCATGGTCACACAACCAAATCTTTACCAACAATTTTATGACGTTAGGGAAATATATGTAACAAAACTTAATTCTGTTTTATGCGGACACACATTGTAGATATGCTTGTATATAAGTAGTTATATACCAATGGATGAAGTGCACAAAGATAGATAGAGAAACTACCCAAAAAAAGAAAATATAGGAATTCTAGTTGCGCAAATGCGCGGGTCACCCAGCTAGTTAGAGAAGAGTTAGAGGACATCGGCTTCCTCTGAAAAAAAAAATGGAAGGAAAGAGGAAAAAGACAAATAAAAAGGCAAACTATTTGGAAGAGACGGGCGAGGAGTTCACGGTAGCGTCCTCAAATAATAGAGGACATCGGCTTCCTCTAAGCCTTGGAAAGCGAAAAAACAGAGCAGAAAAATAGGGAAATATTAGAAGAAAATAGCAAAAAGACTGATAAAAAAGGAAAAATATATTTATAAGAGAGTTAGAAGACATTACCTTCCTTTGAGCTGTGGAAGGGAAAAAAGTAGAGCACCAAAATAGCAAAATATTAGAACAAAAAAGAAAAGAAGACTATGAAATAGAAAAAT
This sequence comes from Triticum aestivum, assembly GCF_018294505.1. NCBI lineage: Eukaryota > Viridiplantae > Streptophyta > Magnoliopsida > Poales > Poaceae > Triticum > Triticum aestivum. Next base: position 718,883,192 of record NC_057812.1, on the reverse strand, counting down.
ATTAGAACAAAATGGGAAAAGAATATAAAATAGCAAATATTAGGAAAGAAGAAGGATATATATATATATATAATAAATATTACTCCGTCCGTTCCTAAATATAGGTCTTTTAAGAGATATCAATATGAACTACACACGGAGCAAAATGAATGAATCTACACTATAAATAAGTTTGTATACATCCTTATCTAGTTCATATTGAGATCTCCAAAAGGATTTATATTTAGAAATGGAAGGAGTAAAAAAAGGCAAAGAATATGAAGTAGCAAATTTTAGGGAAAAACAGAAGAAATATAAATAGCAATATATTAGGAAAAAGGGATAAAAATATAAATAGCAAAATATTAGAAAAAAGACTGACTTATCTATCTATTATATACTAAAAACAATTTATGGGTTCACCTGAAAAAAGAGAATTACTAAGAAATTATCACAAAAATTAGAAATATCCGACCCTTTATTAAATAGGTTAACATTATACAACCATCAGATAAGATCTCAAGTCATAAAATTACCCACCATTTTCATTACATTATATTTAAAGTACAAAAAATGTTTCGAGCATCTGTCTCGCTCCTCAACGTTGCAGCCCAAGTCAAAAAGAAAAAACATTGCAGCCCAAGCTAATCTACATCCGCGGTAAAGACAAAAGAAAAAGAGATTTCATCGATCTCTCTCCCTGTACGTCTTTCACGCTGGCCGAACCCTAATACGCTCACAAGGGCTAGCGGAATTCTCGTGGGCGAAGACCATGCAACATTAACGATGATCCGATGGATGCTTTCCATTGGCTTCGAACCGATTGATATACCGGCTTGCTTAGGAAGAGGCTGCTAGATGGATTCCTATGGAGATTAGCTAGCAAAAGTGATGTCTACGGAGATTACCTGCTAGCAACAGATGGCCGATGTATACTAGGCTGCTAGATGGATTCCTGTGGAGATTAGCTAGCAAAAGTGATGTCTACGGAGATTACCTGCTAGCAACAGATGGCCGATGTATTCTAGCCGGTTGGAGAATGCGGGTGTGCTGTTTCGTCGATCAATCGAGAAAACCTACAACTGGCTGATGTATAAAAAACATACGAGTGTGGTTTCATAGATCAATGGATAAAATCTACAGCTGGTCGATGCATTCTCTATCGATGGAGTACAATTTCACCAATCGATGGAGAAAATTAGATGTTTTACCAAGGTAGCTATTTCTTTTTGGGTACGAGATAGGGGAGGCATGCAGTAGTATGAAGCTTCGGCATCACCATTGCAGTCACTGCCGTCCATCCAGCAGGAGCTCCGTGTAGAAGGTTGACTAGGTTGGGGTCGGCTTGACGGCTGACGGTAGGCCAGCTCCTAACAACTCTGTCGAAGGACGCCGTTTGAGGACCTCGAGCTCATCCACCCTGGCCGATGACAGACACATCTATGGCACCTCACTGGAGATCCAAAGCACGATGGCGTTGCCCAGGCGCCACATGTGGCTGAACTCATCGGGCTGGGGACTGATAGGAATGACGCCCCCTCGCAGGAGCACAATAAGGAGTCAAGGACGTTGGGTACCGTCTGGCACCTCTGATCAGATGATTAACTTAATTTGCTTTGCTTTGCTGAGTGCATTAAGGTCGTATCATGATTCATTGGAAATCAGCTACTTGCAAACAGAGAAAGCACTTCTCTTCTAGGAAATTAGCAAACGGAGATTATTTGCCCTGTGGTCTCACAAGATTTTGATAAACTTACAGCTGGTCATGAAACCAATCGGTTCCTTGCATCCTCCAGACAGCCACGTGACAGGTAGAGCATCTTTCAAGTCCTCCCCCGTGTTCCTGTATAGCATCTATGAACTGCTCCCCTGTATTCCTGTATAGTACAACGTACAATCTCTAGATGTATATGTCTTTAATTAATATATAGTTCAGTTTTATTGGTATATAAGACACATATCGCTGTTATGATGTTGCTTCTTACATGCGAATATAATTTTCGTGAATTGTCTATCTTTCTGGTCTGCCAGATAGTAATTGTTCAATGTATGGTTCAGTTTCTGTTAATCTGAATTTGATAAAATTCAGTTGTAAGTTCTAATTGGTATGATGCTCTGATTTTTCTTTACTTAATCCCTGTTATAAGCAGGCCTATTACATGACTGTCAAACACGCGAGTGTCCCCACTTCTTCCACTTTGTCTACCTGTCTATCTACAGATATACGCTTCCTTTTACATCCCTTTCTGCTCAACACACCCTTCCATTAGTGCCAGACTGTCCTTTATTGAGGAGCCTAACATATGTGAAAATTGTTTCTGCCGGAGTGGTTTTTCTCAAAAGGCGCAGGACGACCCTGCAACATCAGGTCAGTATTATGCACGCAACAATGCGGTGTCCAAAGGTACGTAATAGCCCCTGCCAAAGCTCTGGTGCACTTGCTCACAATAATCTTGACTAGTGGTTTAATGACTAATGCTACCCGCTCTACTATTTCGAACATCTACCTGTTTGCCTCCTTGATAGTAGTTAATCCTAGCCTTAGTTTTGTCAAAATAGTTTATTTCCATACTTAGCCTATAATGCGGACCATTTGTTTAAGCCTTTGGCTGAGAGCGGTAGAACTTAATCTTTTGTGTTATATATGTATATCGGATGGTTTACTTAGTACCACAATTCTTTAGTCAAATGATTCAGAAATATATCATTTTAGCACACAATTCGTTATAATATCTCTACACCATTGAGTTACACGGACAACCCAACAAAGTTTTTTTTTCGATATTAGTAAATTGGGTTGAAAAATTCTTTTCCAATGATTTTTTTACCTGAACAGAAAAACAGTCGTGATGTGATCATCAACCATGATTCCCTGTGTAAGTAAACAACTTATGTTTCATGACGGTCCATCCATGGTGTATATGTTACCGTTCGCCATATTTTAAAATACTCATCTAATTTTATGAGATATGAAGACTCTTACCTACAGAAGTTTCATTACTCGAGAACTAACTCTAAGCATATTATCTCTAAGGTATTTTGTATTGTACCTGAGCAATATTTTTAGTGGCAATCATTTTTTCCCAACCGTAACTATCTTAGATTGAAGTCACGGTTTTCAGTACTTTGGTTTATCTTGCATCGAAGTGAAACTTTCGTCATATTTTGTATACTCATGTAATTTTGTAAGATCTGAATACTACAAATTAATAGATCGAGATCTTATGGTCTTGCCTACAGAAGCTTCATTATTTGATAACTAACAATTCAAAGCAAAGTATCTCAATGAATTTATTTTATTTGTATTTGAACAAATTTTAGTACCAGTCAGATTTACTTCCAATCAATAAGAAAGTGACGGTCTTTGGTACTTTAGTATATCAATTCAACTAGATTCAGACGAATTAAAGTAGTATTTTTACGTCTAATGCAAGATGCTCTCTCGCATTATGTTTAGAGTTTAATATGATGTATCCCGCAAAAAAGAGAGTTCAATATGCCGTGTGCATTAATAAGAGAGAGAGAGAGAGAGAGAGAGAGAATTAAAGGTAGTGCTCGGTGACTGCATGTCTGGAAAGGTGTCAGTGGCAAACGAATGGTGCTTTTGTATGATAACTACTTATAAATTTTAACAATATTTTTGTATTTTTTAAAGTTTTTCCATAGAATAGAACCAGGAATGTAGCGAATGAAAAAACAACAAAATGTCCTTCAGATGGATGCATATGAATAAGAACATGAAATGCTACAACGTGTATGCTCATTATGCTGCTGAAAGATATTGCGTGTAATGATTTATAGATTCTTCACATTCTCTCAGGGTCATGAAAGTTGGTCAACATAGATTACACAAGAAATTTCATTATTAAACTTTATAACTAGCCCGCGCATCGAGCGGGTCACTGTGCTAGTTAGAACAAAAGAGGCAAAAAATATGAAGTAGTCAAATATTAGAGATATGAAGACTCTTACCTACAGAAGTTGCATTACTTGAGAACTAACTCTAAGCATATTATCTCCAAGGTATTTTGAATTGTACCTGAGCAATATTTTTTGTGGAAATCATTTTTTCCCAACCATAACTATCTTAGATTGAAGTCACTGTTTTCAGTAATTTGGTTTATCTTGGATCGAAGTGAAACTTTCGTCATATTTTGTATACTCATGTAATCTTGTAAGATCTGAATGCTAAAAATTAATAGATGGAGATCTTATGGTCTTGCCTACAGAAGCTTCATTATTTGATAACTAACAATTCAAAGCAAAGTATCTCAATGAATTTTTTTATTTGTATTTGAACAAATTTTAGTATCAGTCAGATTTACTTCCAATCAATAAGAAAGTGACGGTCTTTGGTACTTTAGCATAGATTCAGATGAATTAAAGTAGTATTTTTACGTCTAATGCAAGATGCTCTCTCGCATTCTGTTTAGAGTTTAATATGACGTGTGCATTAATAAGAGAGAGAGAGAGATAGAGAGAATTAAAGTTAGTCCTCGGTGAACGCATGTCTGGAAAGGTGTTAGTGGCAAACGAATGGTGCTTTTATATGATAACTACTTCTAAATTTTAACAATTTTTTGTATTTTTAAAAGATTTCCGTAGAATAGAACCATGAATGTAGCGAATGAAAAAATAACAATATGTCCTTCAGATGGATGCATATGGATAAGAACATGAAATGCTACAACGTGTATGCTCATTCTGCCGCTGAAAGATATTGCGTGTAATGATTTATAGATTCTTCACATTCTCTCAGGGTCATGAAAGTTGGTCAACATAGATTACACAAGAAATTTCATTATTGAACTTTATAAAATACTAGCCCGCGCATCGAGCGGGTCACTGTGGTAGTTAGAACAAAAGAGGAAAAAAATATGATGTAGCCAAATATTAGAGATATGAAGAATCTTACCTACATAAGTTCCATTACTCGATAACTAACTCTAAGCATATTATCTCCAAGGTATTTTGTATTGTACTAGAGCAATATTTTTAGTGGCAATCATTTTTTTTCAACCACAACTATCTTAGATTGAAGTCACGGTTTTCAGTACTTTGGTTTATCTTGGATCGAAAAAGTGAAACTTTCGTCATATTTTGTATACTCATGTAATTTTGTAAGATCTGAATACTACAAATTAATAGACGGAGATCTTATGGTCTTGCCTACAGAAGCTTCATTATTTGATAACTAACAATTCAAAGCTAAGTATCTCAATGAATTTTTTTATTTGTATTTGAACAAATTTTAGTATCAGTCAGATTTACTTCCAATCAATAAGAATGTGACGGTCTTTGGTACTTTAGTATATCAATTCAACTAGATTCAGATGAGTTAAAGTACAATGTTTACGTCTAATGCAAGATGCTCTCTCGCATTCCGTTTAGAGTTTAATATGATGTATCCCGCAAAAAAGAGAGTTTAATATGACGCGTGCATTAATAAGAGAGAGAGAGAGAGAGAGAGAGAGAGAGAATTAAAGTTAGTGCTCGGTGAATGCATGTCTGGAAAGGTGTCAGCGGCAAACGAATGGTGCTTTTGTATGATAACTACTTCTAAATTTTAACATTTTTTGTATTTTTTAAAGTTTTTCCATAGATTAGAACAAGGAATGTAGCGAATGAAAAAACAACAACAAGTCCTTCAGATGGATGCATATGGATAAGAACATAACATGCTACAATGTGTACGCTCATTATGCTGCTGAAAGATATTGCGTGTAATGATTTATAGATTCATCACATTCTCTCAGGGTCATGAAAGTTGGTCAACACTTTATAACTAGCCCGCGCATCGAGCGGGTCACTGTGCTAGTTAGAACAAAAGAGGCAAAAAAATATGAAGTAGCCAGATATTAGAGATATGAAGACTCTTACCTACAGAAGTTTCATTACTCGATAACCAACTCTAAGTATATTATCTCCAAGGTATTTTGTATTGTACCTGAGCAATATTTTTATTGGCAATCATTTTTTCCCAACCGTAACTATCTTAGATTGAAGTCACGGTTTTCAGTACTTTGGTTTATCTTGCATCGAAGTGAAACTTTCGTCATATTTTGTATACTCGTGTAATTTTGTAAGATCTGAATACTACAAATTAATAGATCGAGATCTTATGGTCTTGCCTACAGAAGCTTCATTATTTGATAAGTAACAATTCAAAGCAAAGTATCTCAATGAATTTATTTTATTTGTATTTGAACAAATTTTAGTACCAGTCAGATTTACTTCCAATCAATAAGAAAGTGACGGTCTTTGGTACTTTAGTATATCAATTCAACTAGATTCAGACGAATTAAAGTAGTATTTTTACGTCTAATGCAAGATGCTCTCTCGCATTATGTTTAGAGTTTAATATGATGTATCCCGCAAAAAAGAGAGTTTAATATGCCGTGTGCATTAATAAGAGAGAGAGAGAGAGAGAGAGAGAGAGAGAGAGAGAGAATTAAAGTTAGTGCTCGGTGACTGCATGTCTGGAAAGGTGTCAGTGGCAAACGAATGGTGCTTTTGTATGATAACTACTTCTAAATTTTAACAATTTTTTTGTATTTTTTAAAGTTTTTCCATAGAATAGAACCAGGAATGTAGCGAATGAAAAAACAACAAAATGTCCTTCAGATGGATGCATATGGATAAGAACATGAAATGCTACAACGTGTATGCTCATTATGCTGCTGAAAGATATTGCGTGTAATGATTTATAGATTCTTCACATTCTCTCAGGGTCATGAAAGTTGGTCAACATAGATTACACAAGAAATTCCATTATTAAACTTTATAACTAGCCCGCGCATCGAGTGGGTCACTGTGCTAGTTAGAACAAAAGAGGCAAAAAACATGAAGTAGTCAAATATTAGAGATATGAAGACTCTTACCTACAGAAGTTGCATTACTTGAGAACTAACTCTAAGCATAGTATCTCCAAGGTATTTTGAATTGTACCTGAGCAATATTTTTAGTGGAGATCATTTTTTCCCAACCATAACTATCTTAGATTGAAGTCACTGTTTTCAGTAATTTGGTTTATCTTGGATCGAAGTGAAACTTTCATCATATTTTGTATACTCATGTAATTTTGTAAGATCTGAATACTAAAAATTAATAGATGGAGATCTTATGGTCTTGCCTACAGAAGCTTCATTATTTGATAACTAACAATTCAAAGCAAAGTATCTCAATGAATTTTTTTATTTGTATTTGAACAAATTTTAGTATCAGTTAGATTTACTTCCAATCAATAAGAAAGTGACGGTCTTTGGTACTTTAGCATAGATTCAGATGAATTAAAGTAGTATTTTTAGTCTAATGCAAGATGCTCTCTCGCATTCTGTTTAGAGTTTAATATGACGTGTGCATTAATAAGAGAGAGAGAGAGAGAGAGAGAGAGAGAGAGAGATAGAGAGAATTAAAGTTAGTCCTCAGTGAACGCATGTCTGGAAAGGTGTTAGTGGCAAACGAATGGTGCTTTTTTATGATAACTACTTCTAAATTTTAACATTTTTTTGTATTTTTAAAAGATTTCCATAGAATAGAACCATGAATGTAGCGAATGAAAAAACAACAATATGTCCTTCAGATGGATGCATATGGATAAGAACATGAAATGCTACAACGTGTATGCTCATTCTGCCGCTGAAAGATATTGCGTGTAATGATTTATAGATTCTTCACATTCTCTCAGGGTCATGAAAGTTGGTCAACATAGATTACACAAGAAATTTCATTATTGAACTTTATAAAATACTAGCCCGCGCATCGAGCGGGTCACTGTGGAAATTAGAACAAAAGAGGCAAAAAAAATGAAGTAGCCAAATATTAGAGATATGAAGACTCTTACCTGCATAAGTTCCATTACTCGAGAACTAACTCTAAGCATATTATCTCCAAGGTATTTTGTACTCTACCTGAGCAATACTTTTAGTAGCAATCATTTTTTCCCAACCATAACTATCTTAGATTGAAGTCACGGTTTTCAGTACTTTGGTTTATCTTGGATCGAAGTGAAACTTTCATCATATTTCTTATACTCATGTAATATTGTAAGATCTGAATACTACAAATTAAAAGATCGAGATCTTATGGTCTTGCCTACAGAAGCTTCATTATTTGATAACTAACAATTCAAAGCAAAGTATCTCAATGGATTTTTTTATTTGTATTTGAACAAATTGTAGTATCAGTCAGATTTACTTCCAATCAATAGCAAAGTGACGGTCTTGGGTACTTTGGCTATACATTCAACTAGATACAGATGGATTAAAATAGTATTTTTACGTCTAATGCAAGATGCTCTCTCGCATTCTGTTTAGAGTTTAATATGACGTGTGCATTAAAGAGAGAGAGAGAGTGAGAGAGAGAGAGAGAGATAAAGTTAGTGCTCGGTGAGTGCATATCTGGAAACTCGTCAGTGGCAAACGAATGGTGCTTTTGTATGATAACTACTTCTAAATTTTAACAATTTTTTTGTATTTTTTAAAAGTTTTTCCATAGAATAGAACCAGTAATGTAGCGAATGAAAAAACAACAAGATGTCCTTCCGATGGATGCATATGGATAAGAACATGAAATGCTACAACGTGTATGCTCATTATGCTATTGAAAGATATTGCGTGTAATGATTTATAGATTCTTCACATTCTCTCAGGGTCATGAAAGTTGGTCAACATAGATTACAAAAGAAATTCCATTATTAAACTTTATAACTAGCCCGCACATCGAGCGGGTCACTGTGCTAGTTAGAACAAAAGAGGCAAAAAATATGAAGTAGTCAAATATTAGAGATATGAAGACTCTTACCTACAGAAGTTGCATTACTTGAGAACTAACTCTAAGCATATTATCTCCAAGGTATTTTGAATTGTACCTGAGCAATATTTTTAGTGGAAATCATTTTTTCCCAACCATAACTATCTTAGATTGAAGTCACTGTTTTCAGTAATTTGGTTTATCTTGGATCGAAGTGAAACTTTCGTCATATTTTGTATACTCATGTAATTTTGTAAGATCTGAATACTAAAAATTAATAGATGGAGATCTTATGGTCTTGCCTACAGAAGCTTCATTATTTGATAACTAACAATTCAAAGCAAAGTATCTCAATGAATTTTTTTATTTGTATTTGAACAAATTTTAGTATCAGTTAGATTTACTTCCAATCAATAAGAAAGTGACGGTCTTTGGTACTTTAGCATAGATTCAGATGAAATAAAGTAGTATTTTTACGTCTAATGCAAGATGCTCTCTTGCATTCTGTTTAGAGTTTAATATGACGTGTGCATTAATAAGAGAGAGAGAGAGAGAGAGAGAGAGAGAGATAGAGAATTAAAGTTAGTCCTCGGTGAACGCATGTCTGGAAAGGTGTTAGTGGCAAACGAATGGTGCTTTTGTATGATAACTACTTCTAAATTTTAACAATTTTTTGTATTTTTAAAAGATTTCCATAGATTAGAACCATGAATGTAGCGAATGAAAAAACAACAATATGTCCTTCAGATGGATGCATATGGATAAGAACATGAAATGCTACAACGTGTATGCTCATTCTGCCGCTGAAAGATATTGCGTGTAATGATTTATAGATTCTTCACATTCTCTCAGGGTCATGAAAGTTGGTCAACATAGATTACACAAGAAATTTCATTATTGAACTTTATAAAATACTAGCCCGCGCATCGAGCGGGTCACTGTGGTAGTTAGAACAAAAGAGGCAAAAAAAATGAAGTAGCCAAATATTAGAGATATGAAGACTCTTACCTGCATAAGTTCCATTACTCGAGAACTAACTCTAAGCATATTATCTCCAAGGTATTTTGTACTCTACCTAAGCAATACTTTTAGTAGCAATCATTTTTTCCCAACCATAACTATCTTAGATTGAAGTCACGGTTTTCAGTACTTTGGTTTATCTTGGATCGAAGTGAAACTTTCATCATATTTTGTATACTCATGTAATATTGTAAGATCTGAATACTACAAATTAAAAGATCGAGATCTTATGGTCTTGCCTACAGAAGCTTCATTATTTGATAACTAACAATTCAAAGCAAAGTATCTCAATGGATTTTTTATTTGTATTTGAACAAATTGTAGTATCAGTCAGATTTACTTCCAATCAATAGCAAAGTGACGGTCTTTGGTACTTTAGCCTATCAATTCAACTAGATACACATGGATTAAAATAGTATTTTTACGTCTAATGCAAGATGCTCTCTCGCATTCTGTTTAGAGTTTAATATGACGTGTGCATTAAAGAGAGAGAGAGAGAGAGTGTGTGAGAGAGAGAGAGAGAGATAAAGTTAGTGCTCGGTGAGTGCATGTCTGGAAACTCGTCAGTGGCAAACGAATGGTGCTTTTGTATGATAACTACTTCTAAATTTTAACAATTTTTTTGTATTTTTTAAAAGTTTTTCCATAGAATAGAACCAGTAATGTAGCGAATGAAAAAACAACAAGATGTCCTTCCGATGGATGCATATGGATAAGAACGTGAAATGCTACAACGTGTATGCTCATTATGCTATTGAAAGATATTGCGTGTAATGATTTATAGATTCTTCACATTCTTTCAGGGTCATGAAAGTTGGTCAACATAGATTACACAAGAAATTTCATTATTAAACTTTATAAAATACTAGCCCGCGCATCGAGTGGGTCACTGTGCTAGTTAGAACAAAAGAGACAAAAAAAATATGAAGTAGCCAAATATTAGTGAAAAAATACCGACCCCCCCCCCCCTCCCAAATGCCAAAATATTAGA
>NC_057812.1:718834012-718872007 GCF_018294505.1 Triticum aestivum | reverse complement strand
GCCGACACATTAGAACAAAAGAGAAAAAAAATTAAAATAGTAAAATATTAGGAAAAAATACTTACATTGAACCGTACTTGTAACCCCTCGAATATATAAATAGCAAAATATTAAAAAAAAGACCAACACATTAGGAAAGGGAAAATTTAAAATAGCAAAATATTAGAAAAAAAGACTGACATCACACCATACTTCTAACCCCCAACACACAGCGAGGGTGACCAAGGGTAACAAGCCGACCGGACAGGCCCGACCAGAAGTACGTAGCGAAAGCTCTTTGCCTCGGCAGAGCTAACGAATGAGCTTCGCGTCCTAGGCGATTGAGTGCTCAGCACCGGGCTATTTAAATCGCGTGGTTCCTTCTTAGCCGAGCAGTGTGGTACTAAACATAGGAACAGAGCGGCGCTGCAGTTAGTTTATTCCTAAACTGGGCCTTCATCTTCGGCCCACCAGACCAGCCAGGGCGGCCCTAAAAGAAAAAGAGCGCTTCGCGGTGGCGTCTCGAAGCCACGACAGGAGGTAGCACGCCGTCGCCGGAGGAACAGGATCCCAAGATATAGTACACGCAGCTGTTGGACACGGACTGAAACCGAACTCACTCACGAACACACCCAAGCAGAATCAAGGCTATGTGAACACCTAACACCAAGGATTAGAGCACTCAACACCAGTCATGATTTCTCGCCCCGTCCTGACAATTCTCATGATTTCTATAATGGAAAACTGATTTTGGCGCGAATGGGAATGGGTACGCCGAGTCAGCGACACGCCGCTTCGTCGTCCTCATTGCCTCGGTTCCCGCAGGAATCAACGCCAAGGCTGCCGCGCTGCCACGCCGGTCAGTCTCCATTGTTGCCTCACAGGTGGTGCAGTGAAGGCGCCGCGACGCGCGTCCCGCCTACTCCAGCCGCGCATCACCCGGCATGCAGACTCTCACCGTCCCGCTTCGGCTATAAAAGCCGACCTCCCCGCCGATGAACGCCACAGTCGCCACAACTCGCCTTCTCTCTCGTCTCGTCTCACCACAGAATCCACTCTTCCCCCTCTTCCCCCGCCGACGAGCAATGGCTGAGCGGTACCCCGGCGACGCCACGGCGGCGAACAGCTTCGGCAGCCGCCATCTCCATGAGGACGAGGCGCGCCTACTCTACTTGGCCGACTATCCGGCACCCCCAAACATGCGGGTGTCGGGCTCGTGGAAGTTGAGCGCCGACGCGCCCCGGTACCCCCTGTGTCCATTGGGGCTGAACGGCGGGCCGAAACCGCCCGCATCCGTTCGTCGCGGTCGGAGGAGCAGTGGAACGAGCCGAGGTATGCCGCCGACAGCCACACGCTGTGGACGATGCACTTCGACCGTCGCCGCGAAGACCAGATCGCCTCCGCCAACGGCACCATCCCCCCGCAACACGCATCGAGACCGGCAACACGCTGCGCCTCGAGTACCCGGCGCGCTCGTCCTTCTCTCGCCCTCGTGGTAGCTCCTAGACGCCGCAGCGAATGGAGGCGGCAACCTCCTCGTTGTCGGGCTCCGGTTCGCTCTCCTCCAGGTAGCCGGCGCTCCGCCCCGTCAAGCCGGAGCCGCAGGAGACGCCGCTTGGGTGCCGCACCCGCAGCGGCGCCCTCGTCATCAACGAGGGCGACCGCCCCTCCCCGCGTTCCCTCCGCCTAGTCCGGCCGAAGACCGAGCCGGGGTTGCTCCTCGTCAAGAAGGAGCACGCGGAGATGGCCGCCGCCGACGAGACCGCCCTCAAGTGGGCGAAGACGGATTACGTCCGCAAGCAGGTGGCGCGCCAGCGCCGGGCCCATGAGGAGATCAAGGCCCGGTGTCGCGGACGTGAGGAGGGTGTTGTCGTTGTCCTCGACAGTGACGAGAAGGACGTGCCTGGGCCGTCCAACCCCCCTGCGCGTCGGCGACTCTGGTCAGGGGGGGCAGCAGGGACACCGGCGGCTCCGGTGGGACGCAGGGCGGTGACAATGACGACGACAAGGACGGCGGCGACTACACTCAGTTCTACAGGATCCTCGGCATGTAGAAGGCAGGCGGCAACCGCGGCGTAGTAGGGCTAGGCGTAGTTTGTTTGTTTTCTGTTTTTTGTACAAATTTGAATGAAAAATCGCCGAGTTTCCCCCGAGTTGGGGCGCCCTGGGGCGACGTGGGGGCGACGACTGGGAACGCAATCGCCCCCACGCCAAAAGTAAGCGCCGGTTCGGCCCTAGACGATGCTTTTGGGCGTTCTGGGGGCCGAACGGCTGGAGATGCTCTAAGCATATGTGTGGCCACAACCATCCTCGTCCGCCTCCACGTTGTTTTTTCTTCCATTTCTCCACAAGCAGGCTAGCAAGCACATTATTTGCTCCCACCACTATTGTCTTCCTCAACCTGCGCTCCTCTGTGTTCTTGCGAGCCCTCACCTTCGCGTTCCAAGGGTGGAGCTCGTGGCCACCATGGTGGTCGGGCCACTGTTGTCCATCGTGAAGGACAAGGTGTCCAACAGCCTCCTCGCTCAGTACAAGGTGATGAAAGGCACGGAGGAGCAACATGAGATCCTGATGCACAACTGCGTGCAATCCTGGACATCATCGCCGACGCCGAGCAAGTGGCTTCCCATAGAGAAGGGACGGCTGCCTGGCTCCAGGCCATCAAGAAGGTGGCTTACCAGGCCAATGAAGTCTTCGACGAGTTCAAGTACGAGGCGCTTCGTCGCAAGGCCAAAAAGGAGGGGCACTACAAGGAGCTTGGCTTTGATGTGGTAAAACTCTTTCCCACCCACAACCGTTTTGTGTTCCGTAACAGGATGGGAAGAAAGCTCCGCAAGATTGTGCAGGACATTGAGGTCCTTGTGACCGAAATGAACGCCTTTGGCTTTAAGTATCAGCAACAGCCGCCGGTATCCAGTCAGTTGCGGCGGACGGATCATGCTAGCACTGACCCAGAGGAAATCAAGAAAATCATCATCGAATCTAGAGCCAACGATCAGAAGAAAATTGTTGATATACTAGTTGGGCAAGCTAACAATGCAGATCTCACGGTTGTTCCCATCGTTGGAATGGGCGGTCAGGGCAAGACCACGTTAGCACAACTTGTGTACAATGACCCAAAAATTCAGAAGTATTTCGATTTGCTGCTATGGGTGTGTGTCTCTGACTGCTTTGATGTGGATTCTCTGGCAAAAAGTATAGTTGAAGCAGCTCCTAAGAAGAAGAGTGATAGGAAAGAAGCAGATGCTTCCATGAAAAAGAAAACACCACTGGATATCCTTCAGAATGTGGTGAGTGGGCAACGGTACCTCCTTGTATTGAATGATGTCTGGGCACGACAGGTTCAGATTTGGACACAGCTCAAGGCCCGTCTTGAATATGGTGGCATGGGTAGTGTGGTCTTGACAACTACTCGTGACGAACGAGTGGCTGGAATAATGCACACTATTGAAGCTTACAATCTCAAAGCTTTGGATGATAAATTCATAAAGAAAATCATCGAGACAACAACATTCAGTCGTTTCAAGAAGGCAGAGAAAAGGCCCACCGAGTTGGTAGATATGGTTGATGAGATTGTGAAGAGATGTGTTGGTTCTCCTTTAGCTGCAACAGAACTAGGCTCTGTACTGTGCACCAAGACCAGTAAGGAAGAATGGGAGGCTATATCAATCAGAAGCAGCATTTGCACCGAGGAGACAGGAATCTTATCAATACTCAAGCTCAGTTACAATGACTTGCCGTCGCATATGAAGCAATGCTTTGCTTTTTGTGCTGTATTTCCCAAAGATTACGAGATTGATGTGGACAAGCTGATCCAACTATGGATTGCACATGGTTTCATACAGGAAAAGCAAGTTTGTCTTGAAACCATTGGCAAACAAATTTTCAGTGAGCTGGCATCAAGGTCATTCTTTCAAGATGTGAAACAAGTCCAAGCCACATCCATAGAAATTAGATTCACCAAGGCATATTATTCCAGAACTACTTGTAAAATCCATGACCTTATGCATGATGTTGCACTATCTATAATGGAAAAGGAATGTGCCCATGTAACTGAGGAACCTAGTCAGGGTGAGTGGCTTCCAAACACTGCTCGTCATCTATTTTTGTCATGCAAGGAACCAGGAAGAAAATTGAACGTTTCTCTCCAGAAAAGCTCTCCAGCTATCCAAACTCTTCTGTGTGATGGTCTTTTGCAATGTTTGTTGCAGCATTCATCAAAATACAGTTCTTTGCAAGCATTACAGCTCAATGTATATATAAGATCATTTCCGCTGAAACCAAAGCATCTACATCATCTGAGATACCTAGATCTCTCAAGAAGTTTTATCAAAGAGCTTCCTGAAGATATGAGCATTCTCTACAACCTTCAAACACTGAACCTCTCTGGCTGCAGTGCTCTTCTTGAACTTCCAAGACAAATGAAGTATATGACTGCCCTCCGTCACCTTTACACTCATGGTTGTGTACAGTTGAAGAGCATGCCTAGAGACATCAGAAACCTCACATCCCTATGCACACTTACATGTTTTGTAGCAGGTAGTGGCTCCAATTGCAGTAATGTGGGAGAGCTCTGTCCTTTAAACCTTGGCGGTCTATTAGAGCTATATTATCTAGCAAAAGTGACAGAAGAAGATGCAGAAGCGGCAAACCTCGTGAATAAGCAGGACCTAAGAGAATTGACTCTAGGATGGACCCGTGGACAATATCATTATAAGGAAACTAGTTGTGCGGATGATGCAAGAGTCCTGGCCAAACTCAAACCTCATGATGGGCTGCATGCTATAAGCATATTGTCCTATGGAGGAACAACCTTTCCAACATGGATGACTATGTTGCAAAATTTGAAGGAGCTCAGGCTGGAAAATCTTGACTGTTTGGAGAGATGGGGGGAAATAGATAATGATGAGATGCATAGTGAAAACATAATAATCTTTCCTCGGCTTGAGAAGTTACTTATTATTGGCTGTACAAAGTTGACAGCATTGCCAGGACGCCCGTCCTTCCCTGAGCTCCAGAACGCCTGTATCAGATATTGTCCAGATTTGAGAATCACAGCTGAATCACCAAAGCTCAGTGTATTAAACGTGTACGGAAGTGAGGTAAAGTTGTTCCGGTGGTTATCTAGACATATGACTTCATTGACCAATCTGGAACTGGAGAGCACTGCGTACAGAGCCACCCCGGAGGCTCAGTATGGATTGAGGGAAGTGTTGGATGTCAAGGAAAAATTGAATGATGATGATATACCCCTGACAGTTTTGGTGTTAAAGAGCTTAAAATCAAGTATAACAGAGCTATGTGCATGTTTTGTACACCTTCAAGATTTGTCAATTAATTTCTGTGATGCACTCATCCACTGGCCAGAAAGAGAGTTCCAAGGATTAGTATCCTTGAGGAAGCTTCAGATTAGCTTCTGCAATAATCTGATTGGATATGCACCAGATTCTGCCGAGCCATCAACATCATCAGAAACGAGTCAACTCCTGCCAAGTCTAGAGTCTCTGGTGATAAAGGCATGCCACAGGTTGGTTGAGGTCTTCAACGTACCTCCATCTCTCAGGAGAATGAAAATTGAACATTGTGAAATGGTTGAGTCCCCATTCGGCAGGAGGCTGCAGCAAGGACAGTCAGCATTGTCCATTCATCAACAGTCATCCAGTATGCCTGAGGTGTCATCATCATCGCCCGGAGCAGTGCCAGAGCATTTAGAAGAACTAACACTAATTATGTGTTATGGCTTAACAGGGGTCCTCCATCTCCATCCGTCCCTCAAGGAGCTAGTAATTCGTCGCTGCGGTGGGTTGACATCTCTGGAATCCCGCTCGGGAGAGCTCCCATCGCTGAAGCACCTCAGTCTTTCTGAATGCCTTACGCTGTCATCCCTACCGGATGAGCCAGTATCATACTTACTTCTCGAATATCTTGGCATTAGCTACTGCCCTGATCTGAAGACGCTCCCTGCAAGCCTGCAAAAACTGCTGGGCAAAATTGACAGGGAATATGTAGATGCTCATCATTATGGAAGTAAGCGCGCATTATACAATTACTTCCTCTATTACTTACTAGTGAGTACTTAATGCACTATCTAGATAATGGTAATATCATCACTAGTAGGACAACATAAAACTGGTTGTTTCTTCAACCTAAATTCGTCATTTCTTAATTTATTGATGCCCCTTTAAGTGTAAGTTTTTACATGATTAATCTGTGCAGATAAGCCTATACTGCTGAAACCGAAGACATGGAAATATGCCATCCGCAGAGATTAGAGAGCTATGAGCAGAATCACAAGAATACCAATACCAGTATGGAAGTTGTCATGCAGGTTGTGATCTAGAAGTATGCCTATCACTGCTGGAACTCTTTAACTGTTATTTTTTTAGCAAAAATAAACTTAAAATCTGATACCTTTTTGCAGAACTGTTCCAACACATGGTGTTGCAAGCCTCGGAAGGATCCTGAAAGCGCCCCTATAATACTATTTGGCTATCATTCCGTTCCCAGAAAGAGATCTTGTTTGGATAATCTCTGTTTACCTGGAGTTGTATTTATATTTTCCACCTCTGTTTACCTAGGGCTGTATGTATCATCGTATTTCTTTCCGAGAAAAAGTTTTGTAAAAAAATCTGTTGCAGTTTCCCTGTTTTATTTATGGACTTGTACAATATAGAGTACCAAGATTTACAGTCAATATTCTGTTTACCATGTACTATAACACTGACCATCATATATGGTATCTGAAGCTGTCGGTTTGCCCTCATAACTCTGCACTAGAAATATTGTTCGCTAGTGATGTTTGGAACTTTGGTATGCCTTGCCGTTGCGACCCACTTCATATTTTTAGTACTATAAATTGGATTGCACAAGGGGTCGAGCCTTGTAGTGATGAAACGCTCTGTGGCAACTTCTTGAGTCGTCACAATTTCCACCTGAATCTCTTTAGGCGTGAACTGGGCAAGGCTGAACCTGGTCTCTTTTTGTTCCTCCACCCTGCTGCTGCACCCTCATTTCTCCCTCTTCTCGATGCACCGGGTTGGTCAACCCAATTGTGTAGAGTTTCAGTACAATCCTAGAACATAGCATTGAACCAGCTGAACCATTTTTTATTTTTTATTTTTATGGCCAACAATACTGTTCTGAACTGATTTCACCCTTCTTTGTGCCTACCAGACCAAAGCAATGTGTGTCTAACTTGTGGGGACATGTGTTATCATGACCATCAGAGCCATTAAAGGATTGGAATAAGGTTTTCTTACATGAAAATGCTTTCAACACCAGACAAATTCGATCATATTAATTTGACTAGCGGGTCAAGTAGTTGGTGTTAAGTCATTCTAGGTTTTTTCTTTTTTGTTGAGAAATTGACTTCTCTTGAAGAAAGGTTCGAAATTGGACCCCAGTTGGATATATTCTGGGGTTGCCTCTCCGGTGCCACTTTTATACTTACATTGGTTTTCAACCTTTTCATCTATGTGTGGCTTTATGTTTTTTATTAGATCAACATGAAAAATATGATATCGACGCAATTAAGGTCATCTAACTCCTTTTTTGAGGGGGACGTAAGTTTTTTTTTTTGAGACAAGAGGAGGAGATGAGGCAGAGAACAGGGGAGGGAGGGAGGTAGCCTCTTCAAGGCCAGCTCACATCGGGGGAGGAAGATGACGGCGCCCAGCCGCCGTCGTCGTCCGGCGCCACCGTCCCCGTTCCTCTCCGCTTCTCCAGCAACCGTCCGGAGAGTGGGCACGCCGGAGACTGCGAGTGGTGGAGCAACCACGGGTGGGACGGGGGAGCGGCAGGAGCTGCCGGCGGCTCAGATTCAGGTAAGAACACTGAACCCAAGAATATTCTAGCAGCGGGCTACTGCATTTTTAGGTGACTTTCTGTTGAGTATTTTACCTCCACTGCATTTTCTACCGCATCACAGTGATGACAGACGGCAACATTTATCTAGATATAATATTAAGACACGGTTGTATATATATCCATGTTTTCCCCCATATCTCATGCTTCTGAAACCAAAACCATGCAATTGCAGCACCTGTCTGGATTTACGTATTCGTATCTGGTGTTTCGGGCACTGTTTATTGGTCCTATGTATTCCTTTAGTTACTTCTTCATGAATTCGTGTGCATGCTCGTAAAAGAAAGTTAATGTATACTCCCTCCGTTCCAAAATAGATGACTCAATTTTGTACTATTTGGAACGGAGGGAGTAGCTTTCAAAAGTGTGAATTTAGTCAAGCAAACAGAGTGTTGAGTCTGTGAACAGGCCCAAACTTTAATTTATTACTGCTGCCCGTAAAAAACAACAGATAGCGCTGGGCTTTCAGTTGTTCAGCGGTGCTGGGCTTCCTAGGGTGCCTGGGAATTCAGATAGCACTGCCTCGTAAATCCCCACAGTGAGCGCCGGCGGGATCCTCAAGCCAAGCCGAACCGGAGGAGGAGGGGGCCATAGCGCCGCCCTCGCTCCTCTTTGCTTCTCCAGCATCCTCAAGACAAACGCATTCCAACATGTACGTCTCCGCTTCGAAATTCAAGTAGATACTTGCTAGCATTATTTGCCTCCATTTTCATTACAAGCAAGGAAGCAAGCACATGACTGTTAGGCTGCTTGTTCACCTTTATGTGCTTCACTGTGTTCTCTGCGTGCCAATGGCATAGTGGACGCCAATTGTAAAAAGACTCGGTTTCTTCGCCTCTGGCATTAGCATTGGCAACAAACAGTAAAAAGTAATTATCCTGTAGGCAGCCAGCTGGCCTCGTTAGCATAAATATATTACTGACATGGTCCCTTTCATAATAGTATTGCGTATTATTGGGAAGCATCACAGCATCACGTTCCTGCACACTAATCTGTGTGATGCAGCATGGCTACTAACATTTGTCTAGATAGCGCAGCAACGCGCTCACACTTGCAAATAGATGTAGCCCTGACCGATGACCGTTGTTGAAGGAGCTGCCATTGGGCGCCAAGAAAACAATTTTCCTGAAAAGATGCTACTCGAAAGCAGTGATGTTTTATTAAGTACGAGTATCTAGAACACTACAACTGTCATTTGTATATTGTGCTAGTGAGGAAACCAAGCACATCCACATGTAATACGTCTTCCTGTAAGTCAATAGTAGCTAGCATTTGCTTCCATCTTCCTCGCAACCAAGCAAGCGCATCTTGTGGGGAAACCCTAGCCGCCGCCCCTCGTACTCCCTCGTCGCCCTCTCTCCCCCGCCGCCACCGCACAGCGCCGCCGGGCAAAGACCGGCCGGCGTTGGTGGCGGCGGGGATCTTGCCCCTCTCCTCGCGATGGGCGTCCGGCGCGGGACAGCGCGGCGCGAGATGGCGCTGGGCTGGGCGGGGCCCAGCGGCGCAGCGGAGGGCGTGCTGGGTGGCGGCGCTCCTGCCTGGCGGCGGTTGAGCTGCGGCTCCAGGCCTCTCCAACACGCGGCGGCTGTGGCTTCTCTCGCGGCGGCGCGAGGTATCCCGGCGGCGGCTTGGCGGCGTGGCGCGGCGGAGCTCCGGCGATGACTCGGCGGCAGGCTGGAGGGCTAGGCACTGTCCAGTGGTGCTGCCTCCGCGGCGGTTGCAGCTTGGGGCCCTGGACCCCGATCCGATCTGGATCTGGTGGTGCCGGGGTCTGGGCCATGGTGGCTGGCGAGGCAGGGGTTTCGTCGGGGCTTGTCGGCCTCTAGGCAGCATGGGGGTGCCGGTGGCGACGCGTGCCCGGCGTGGTGACACTGGTGGACGTGGTGGTCATCTTCTTCCCGAGATGGCCGGCCAGAGGCTTGGTGATCGGATCTCGAGATCCATCATCTTGTCCCGGCTGCAAGTAGGGGAGACATGGTTGCCGGTGAAAACCGAGCCGACGGCAGGCGATGGCGGCATTCTCGCCGTTACCTTGATGAAGGCATCGTCGTGTAACTTTTGTCGACCCACTCGTGCTGCTCCAGGGGAAACCCTAGGATTTGGTGTTCCAGATCGGATGATGGCGGCACAGCGGTGTCGTTTCTCTCTTGGGAGCATCGTTTGCGGAGCAGCGCTGGATGTCAGAGGCAGGAGGTGGAGCGGCTTCGTCTTGCACGGAGATTCGGTGGTGATGTCAAGTCATGCCTGACCGACAGGTGCTACGCTTTGTCATGCCTGGTCGGCAGGTGCTACGCACAACAGATCTACCAAGGACTTCAAGCTGTGTCGTCTGGTGATACCTGGCAGCATGGCGCTGAGGTGTATCAGTGGCGACCGCGACGTGCTCAGCTGTGTGCGCGCAGGGAGGAGGTGCCGTTTGGCGCCGTGGTGGCGTCGACGATAGCTAGACCGAGCAAGGTTGATGCATCAGTACAGTTCTGAAGATGGAGCGGTGGTAGTTGGCGGCGGCGACATCTGAGTGCACGCCGGACCGGTGAGACCCATGCCCGGCAGGCGTCCTGGATGGGTTCTCAGGTCTTAGATGTTAGGTTTGGCTGCGATGTCTGTTTGGTATTAGGCCCAGGCTATCTGCGCCCCTTCATCAGTTAGATAGAGGTGCTTAGACGGCGGCTTTAGTCTTACTGTTGTATTACTTTGTAAGGTCTTGTGAGAATAATTAATAAAGTGGCCGTATGCATTGTCCAGATGCAGAGGCCGGGGGTCATCGTCCTTTTCTAAAAAAAAGCAAGCGCATCTTGCACAGACCATTTTCTTATCCACTCGCACTGCACTTGACCTTCTCTGTGTTCTTGGTGTTCCGATGGCGGCGGTGGTGGCCACCATGGTGGTCGGACCACTGCTCAAAATCGTGATGGGGAAGGCGTCCAACTACCTCCTTGACAAGTACAGGGTGTTGAAGGGCATGGAGGAGCAACATGAGATCCTGATGCGCAAACTGCCTGCCATCCTGGACATCATCACCGATGCCGAGCAGGCGGCAGCCCAAAGAGAAGGGGCAGCGGCCTGGCTCCAGGCCGTCAAGAAGGTGGCTTACGAGGTGAATGAAGTCTTCGACGAGTTCAAGTACGAGGCACTTCGTCGTGAAGCAAAAAGGAAGGGGCACTACAAGGAGCTTGGCTTCGATGTGGTAAAACTCTTTCCCACTCACAACCGTTTTGTATTCTGTAACAGGATGGGAAGAAAGCTCTGCAAGATTGTGCAGGCCATCGAGGTCCTTGTGACTGAAATGAATGCCTTTGGCTTTAAGTATCAACAACAACCACCGGTATCCAGTCAGTTGCGGCGGACAGACCATGCTATCACTGACCCAGGGGAAATCAATGAAATCATCAATGTATCCAGAGCCAATGATAAGACTGAAAGTGTTAGTAGACTAGTTATGCAATCTAACAATGCAGATCTCACAGTTATTCCTGTAAGATGATGAAGCGTTCCTACTCCCATCGATGGGGAGCCGCAGGCTTATATTGATGTGTGCGGCACAATGCCTTGGGTTACAAGATAGAGTACAAGAGTTTGAAAAGGATACTAGAAGGGAAGGAGGTTGAGATTACATAAACTCTAACACCCTCCCTTAATCTCAACTATCCTAAATTAAGATTGCTCTTAAACTCATCAAATGATCGTGTTGGTAGTGCCTTGGTGAAACCATCCGCCACTTGATCCTTGGAAGGAATAAACCGTATCTCAAGTTTCTTTGCTGCAACCCTTTCTCGAACAAAGTGAAAATCAATTTCTATATGCTTTGTTCTTGCATGAAATACCGGATTTGCAGACAAATATGTTGCACCCAAATTATCACACCATAAACATGAAATCCGATTATTCTTGATTCCCAATTCCTCAAGGAGTGACTCAACCCAAATGACCTCGGCACTTGCATTAGCCAAGGATTTATATTCATCCTCTGTGCTTGAACGTGATACAGTAGCTTGTTTTCTAGCGCTCCAAGAAATGAGATTTGACCCAAAGAATATTGCAAAGCCTCCAGTTGATCTTCTGTCATCACTACAACCTGCCCAGTCAGCATCAGAGAATGCACTCACAAGAGTAGAATTAGAACGTTTGAAATGAAGTCCTATTCCCATAGTATGCTTCACATATCTGACAATTCTCTTGACAGCTGACCAATGTGCAGAAGTAGGTGCATGCAGATATTGGCAAACTTTGTTGACAGCAAATGAGATATCTGGACGTGTGAGAGTTAAATATTGCAATGCTCCCACGACACTCCTATACATTGTACTTTCTTCCTCTTGAAGTGGCTCTCCATCATATGCTGAGAGTTTTTCTGAAGAAGATAAAGGTGTAGGTACTGGCTTACAATTTTTCATACCCATACGAGACAGAAGTTCAGTGATATATTTCTCTTGCTTTAACATAATGCCATCTTGAGTTTTCTTGACTTCAATACCTAGGAAGAAGTGCAAGTCACCTAGGTCCTTCAAAGCAAACTCTGAACTCAGATCATGCAGAAGAGCATTAGTGGCATTCTGTGAAGAACTTGCAACTATGATGTCATCAACATATATAAGCAAGAAAATAACTACTCCTGCCTTGTTATAAATAAACAAGGATGTATCAGCCTTTGAAGCAATGAAACCAAGAGATTTTAATTGTAAGCTCAATCTGGAGTACCATGCTCTGGGTGCTTGTTTCAAGCCATAGAGTGCTTTATCAAGCTTGCAAACAAAATGTGAAAACTTCTTACTTTCATACCCAGGTGGCTGTCTCATGAACACTTCCTCTTCCAGAACACCATGCAAAAACGCGTTCTGTACATCTAGCTGTCTTAGGCTCAATCCTCTGGACACAGCAATGGCTAGCACAAGTCTGATGGTTGCAGCTTTCACAACAGGACTAAAGGTGTCCTCATAATCAATGCCATAACGTTGCTTGAAGCCCTTTGCAACCAAACGTGCCTTATACCTGTCAATGGAGCCATCTGCCTTCTTTTTAATCCTGTATACCCATTTGCAATCAATTATATTCGTGCCTTTCTGACTTGGTACAAGATGCCAGGTCTTGTTTCTCATAAGCGCAGAGTATTCCTCATCCATTGCCTTCTTCCACTTAGGATGTGCACTGCTCACAGTTGTTGGCTCTCCTGAAATACACAACATACCATATCGTATAGTCCCATCTGTTCTTACTTTAGGATTTCGTATACCTTTTTGCAATCTGGTCATAACTCTTGGAGAAGCCACAGATCGGACTGCAGGCGCACTTGTTACAGCAGATCCAGGAGAATCTGGCGCTGACGCAGAAGAATCCGTCGCAGCATGCACAGGAGATCCTGTGGCCATCGGTGCGGTCGTAGCTTCCGCAGGCACACGGGGAGTAACCGCGCGGCGCGGCACAGCGGATCCGCTGCCAACCTGCGGCTGCATGCGCACGCGGGGCGAGGGGAATCCGGACCCGCTGCTGTCCCCACCGGATGCTGACGTGCTGACGCGGGAGTGGCCAGCCCGTGCGCCGAAGCTGCTGCTGGTGGGAGCGCGATCCAAGGGGGATTCTGTCGCGTGATCCAAGGACTGCACGCGTGCAGGCGTATCAGGCGCCGCCGGATCGTCCTCGTCATCCGTGCCAGGTTCGTCTCCTTCTTCAGCATGAAATATAGGCTCATTTTCAGCTAAATTTTCAAGGTTTTGATCATTTTGAGCGCCGTTTTCAGCAGGAACCTGCACATGCATAAGAGAAGAGGCAGTGCTAGCAGGAATATCATCACATTGGTTAGTACAATCATTGCCCCCATGATCAAATGACCGAAGATGTGTAGGAAGGAGAAGAATTTCTTTTCGGAGGAGCGGACCGGCATTGGGATGAAGTGATGTGAAGGGAAACACAGACTCATCAAACACGACATCTCTAGATATGTAGACCCTACCAGTGGGAACATCAAGACATTTGACCCCTTTATGCATAGGGCTATAGCCTAAAAAGACACATCTTTTAGAGCGGAAAGCGAGTTTACGTGTGTTGTAGGGTCTGAGATTGGGCCAACATGCACATCCAAAAACACGAAGAGACATGTAGTCGGGTGTAACACCAAGGAGACGTGTAATGGGTGTTTCAAGTTTGATAACTTTGCTTGGAAGCAAGTTGATAAGGTATGTGGCCGTTAAGAAGGCTTCATCCCAAAACTTAAGTGGCATGGATGCATTTTCTAGCAGTGCTAATCCCATATCCACTATGTGACGATGTTTCCTCTCAGCAGAGCTATTCTGTTGATGAGCATGAGGACAAGAAACATGGTGAGAGATTCCAAGTTTTTGGAAGAAAGAATTCAATTTTTCATACTCACCACCCCAGTCAGTTTGCATAGCAATAATTTTGGAGTTTAGTTTGCGTTCAACAAGATTTTGAAAATTGATAAAGACTTGGAATACATCAGATCTTTTTTTCAATAAGTAAATCCAAGTAAATTTACTATAATCATCAATGAAGCTTACATAGTAGGAAAATCTTCCAACTGACGTAGGGGCCGGTCCCCATACGTCTGAAAATATGAGTTGTAAAGGAGAGGTAGATGCACTAACAGAAATAGGGTAAGGCAATTGATGACTTTTTTCTTGTTGACACGGATCACAAACTGACTCAACACTAGGCTCATAAGAGAGTTTATTTTTGCTAAGAATATATTTAACTATGACTGAAGATGGGTGACCCAAATGACTGTGCCACCTTGAAGATGAAGGCTTGGTGACAATATTTGCTTGTTTATATGACCGCGAAGATGATGACGATATGAGTGGGTAGAGACCTCCGACGCACCGGCCTCTAAGAATGATTCTCCTTGTTGCCAAGTCCTTGACCAAGAAAAAATAAGGATAGAATTCTATGAGAACATTGTTATCAAGAGTGAAACGATGGACGGAAACAATATTTTTGGAAGTTTCTGGAACATGCAAGACATCTTTTAAGTGCAAGTTTTTCATGGGGTTTTTAACGATTGAACTACCAATATGCGTAATATTCATACCAGAACCGCTTGCCGTGCGGATTTGATCACCTCCATTGTACTTCTCCCGCATCGTCAACTTGTCGAGTTCACCCGTGATGTGATTAGTTGCTGCACTGTCAGCATACCAATTTGTGTCCACACCATAGGAGACTGCATGCGCCTCCTTTTCTTCTTGATCATTCTCTTCATAGCGAAACCAGCATACATGTGCACCTCCTGGATGGTGCTTGAGGCATATCTGACACTCTGGGAAGTCATGCTGCTCACGCACCTGCTGCTGTTGCTGCTGCCGAAGACGTCCTCTGAAGCCGCCGCTGCCATTAGAGGGAGAGGGCTGGCGGTCACCGCGGTCACCGCGGTCACCACTGCGGCCGCGCCCCCTTCCTCCTCGCCCGCGATAGGGTCTGCCGCGAGATGAGCCACGGCCTCTGTAGACTGCATTGGCGGATGTATGAAACCCGCCTGAGGAAGAGTCGCCCAACATCTCCATCCTTTGATCAAAGGCAGAGATCTGGGCAAAAAGATCATCGGCGGTGATGCTGTTCTTGACAGCGCCGATTGCCGCCACCACGGAGTCGTAGTCGCGATCCAGACCTGCAAGTATGTAGTCCACCATCTCCGGATCAGAGACGGGACGACCAGCAGCAGCTAGTTCATCCCCGAGACTCTTCATCTTCTCCATGTATGCTGAACTTGACATGGTGCCTTTCTTGGTGTCGGTGATCGCAATCCTCAGATTGGTAATCCGAGACTGCGATTGTGAGGCGAAGAGATTGTTGATTGTTGTCCAAAGCTCGAAGGTGGAGTCCCTCCCGACGACCTGTGCAAGGATCTCAGGAGACATGGAGTTGAGCAGATATGACAGAACATGTTGATCTTTGGCGATCCAAGGTCCATACAGAGGGTTCGGCTCTTGGGCCGTAGTTTTGTCCGTCTTTGTGACCTCCACCATCTTGGGCGGAGCGGCTTCGGAGTTGTCGAGCAGCCCGGTGACCTGCGCACCTCACAGGGCTGGGAGAACCTGCGTCTTCCAGAGGATGAAGTTCCCTCTCGCAAGTTTCTCTGACGGAGGCGAACCGAGGTTCAGGGCGACGCCGGCTGAGGAAGTCATGACGGCGATCGCGGATATGATCTAGGGTTTTGTTTTCTGGTTTGTGGCTAGATGTATGGAAGAGGGGCTCTGATGACCATGTAAGATGATGAAGCGTTCCTACTCCCATCGATGGGGAGCCGCAGGCTTATATTGATGTGTGCGGCACAATGCCTTGGGTTACAAGATAGAGTACAAGAGTTTGAAAAGGATACTAGAAGGGAAGGAGGTTGAGATTACATAAACTCTAACAATTCCCATCGTTGGAATGGGGGGTCTAGGCAAGACCACATTTGCACAAGTTATCTATAATGTACCCGGAATTCAGAAGCACTTTGATTTGCTGCTATGGGTGTGTGTCTCTAACAACTTTGATGTGGATTCTCTGACTACAAGAATAGTTGAAGCAGCTCCTGAGAAGAAGGATGATGGCACAAAAGAAACCGCTTCCAAGAAGAAGAAAACACCACTGGATAAACTTCAGGATTTGGTCAGCGGGCAAAGGTACCTCCTTGTACTTGATGATGTCTGGAATAAAGAGGTTTATAAATGGAAACAGCTTAAGGCCCGACTTCAACATGGTGGCATGGGTAGTGTGGTTTTGAAAATAACTCGTGATGGTGGAGTTGCAGAAATGATGCGTACTGTTGAAGCATATAATCTCACAGCTTTGAAAGATCAATACATAAAGGAAATTATCAAGACAACAGCATTCAGCCAATTCAAGAAGGAAGAGGAAAGGTCTGCTGAGTTGGTGAATATGGTTGATAAGATTGTGGGGAGATGTTCTGGCTCTCCTTTAGCTGCAACAGCACTGGGCTGCATGCTGTCTACCAAGACCAGTAAGGAGGAATGGGAGACTGTATTAAGCAGAAGCAGCATTTGCACCGAGGAGAATGGAATCTTACCAATACTCAAGCTCAGTTACAACGACTTGTCGCCGCGTATGAAGCAATGTTTTGCTTTTTGTGCAATATTTCCCAAATATCACAAGATTGATGTGGACAAGTTGATCCAACTATGGATTGCACATGGCTTCATCCAGGAAAAGCAAGTTCGTCTTGAAACCATTGGCAAACAGATTTTCAATGAGCTGGCCTCAAGGTCATTCTTTCAGGATGTGGAACAAGTCCAAGCCACGGTCAAGGAAGTTGAAGACACCTGGTCGTGTTATTCCAGAACTACATGTAAAATTCACGATCTTATGCACGATGTTGCACTGTCTGTAATGGGAAAGGAATGTGTCTTGGCAACTGAGGAACAAGGCAAAATTGAATCTGTTGTCGCAACAGAGGAAACAAGTCAGAGTGAGTGGCTTCCAAACACTGCTCGTCATTTATTTTTGTCATGCAAGGAACCAGAAAGAAAATTGAATAGTTCTCTAGAGAAAAGCTCTCCAGCTATCCAAACTCTTCTATGTTATAGGTATATGAAAAGTTCGTTGCAACATTCATCAAAATACAGCTCTTTGCAAGCGTTACAGCTCTGTTCACAGAGAAGATCGTTTCCGCTGAAACCAAAACATCTGCATCACCTGAGGTACCTAGAT
The DNA here is from genome assembly GCF_018294505.1 of Triticum aestivum. Taxonomy (NCBI): domain Eukaryota; kingdom Viridiplantae; phylum Streptophyta; class Magnoliopsida; order Poales; family Poaceae; genus Triticum; species Triticum aestivum. The sequence goes on along the minus strand of NC_057812.1, from coordinate 718,854,502 downwards.
CTCTCAAGAAGTAGATGTATCAAGGCACTTCCTGAAGATGTGAGCATTCTATACAACCTTCAAACGCTCTCTCTGGCTGTGAATCTCTTTGTAGACTTCCAAGACAAATGAAGTATATGACTTCCCTTTGTCACCTTTACACTCATGGTTGTCCAGAGCTTAAGTGCATGCCCACAGACCTCAGGAAACTCACATCCCTTCAGAGACTTACATGCTTTGTAGCAGGTAGTGACCCTAATTGTAGTAAGGTTGGAGAGCTTGGAAATTTAAACCTTGGTGGTCAACTAAAGCTACGTAATCTGGCAAACGTGACAGAAGTGGATGCAAAAGCAGCAAACCTTGTGAACAAGGAGCTAAGAGAACTGAGATTAACATGGACCTTCGGATGGAATTATTATAAATATAATACTAGCTGCCGGGATAATGAAGAGGATGCAAAAGTGCTCGAGAATCTCAAACATCATGATGGACTACATGCCATAGGGATAGAGTCATATGGAGCCACCACCTTCCCAACATGGATGACTATGTTGCAAAACATTGTTGAGATCCATCTTTTCAGCTGTACAAAACTAGTATGGTTGTTCAGCGGTGAGTGTGATACATCGTTTGCATTTCCAAATTTGAAGGAGCTTATGCTAAACAGTCTTGTTTGTTTGGAGAGATGGTGGGAAATAGATAATGATGGGATGCAAGGAGAGGTGATGATGTTTCCTCTACTTGAGAAGCTGCATATTAGCAACTGTGTAAAGTTGAAAGCATTGCCAGGACATCCGACCTTCCCTAAGCTATCGTATTAAGAATTGTCCAGGGTTGGCAACTACAGCTAAATCACCAAAGCTTAGTGTATTGAAGTTGGAAGGACGCTAGGTAGATTTGTTCTTGTGGGTGGCGAGACATATGACTTCATTGACCAATCTGGAACTGACTAGCATTGAACAGAGTACAACCTCAACGGGGGCTGAGAATAGTTTGAGGGAAGTGGTGAACATCAAGGAGAATGGGAATGCTCAAGACTTTCCTCTAGAAGTTTTGGTGTTAAAAGACTTTAAGTCAGGTATAAGTGTAACAGAGCTGTGTGCATGCTTTGTACACCTTCAAGATTTGTCAATTGCGAGGTGACATACGCTCATCCACTGGCCAGAAAAATTGTTCGAAGGATTGGTATCCTTGAGGAAGCTTCATATTTGGCAATGCAATAATTTGACTGGATTTGCACAAGCTTCTGCTGAGCCATCAACATCATCAGAAACCAGTCAGCTCCTGCCACGTCTAGAATCTCTGATGATATGGAGCTGTGAAAACTTGGTTGAGCTCTTCAACGTCCCTGCATCTCTCAGGACAATGACCATTAATAATTGCAGTAAGCTTGAGTCCATATCCGGCATGAAGCTGCAGCAGGGACAGTCAATATCATGGATTCATCAAGGGTCATCCAGGATAGAAGAAATATTATTACACCACTGTGATGGCTTAACAGGGGTTCTCTATTTTCCCCCGTCCCTCAAGAGACTAGACATTGCTGACTGTGATGGGTTGACATCTCTGGAATCCTGCTCTCCTGAGCTCCAATCCTTGAAGTTCCTCCAGCTTTGGGATTGCAAGACCCCGGAATCCCTACCGGATGTGCCGCAAGCATACTCATCTCTCCAATATCTTTCCATTAGACGCTGCCCTGGTCTGAAGACGCTCCCTGCAAGCCTGCAGCAACGCCTTGGCAGCATCCATGACAAATACGTAGATGCCCATCTTTATGGAAGTAAGCACGCAGCAATTACCTTCTCTATTACTACCTGCTAGCGGCTGTTAAATGTGCTATTTAGAATGATAATAGCATCACTAGTGTCTAGTAGCACGACAGAAGACTAGAGCAAGTTAAATTTTCCTTTATCCAAATTCGCCATTTCTTTAATGATTTTCCCCTAAGTGCAAGTTTTTACATTAATACTCTGTGCAGATAAGCCAAGGCCTATGCCTATGCTGCTGAAGCCCAAGACATGGAAGTATGTCTGCAAAGGTTGAACTACTGTTCCCAAAGACTTGGAGGAGGTCCTGTCTGCGAAGGTTGGTGATACTGAGAGATCAGATTTATTTTGAGGAAACAAATACATGACCTATCACTGTATGTTTGGCTTTGTTATTGCGTTGATCGTGTAAAAGCTTCTTTACAGAATTCTTCCAGCACATACAGACGGATGGGGAAGAAAGATCACTTGGAGTAGAACTATTGTCTTGCAAGACCTGCCAGCGCCAGAATCAGTGATAGTTGTTGCCCTGTGTTGTTTTACAATGATGTTGCCATGTTGAGCACTTGAATCGCGAGATCAGTATGAACACTGTTGTCTATCATCCCAGATAGAGATCCTGTTTGAATAATTAGTACTTGTAATTTTGTGCTTCTGTTTACCTACGGGCTGTTATATCATTGTGCTATTTCTTTCTCAACTGGCACGGCGGCATTCTGCCTTGGCACAGTCATTGTTTATGGGGTCAAAACTCTGTCAGTATTTCCTTTGGGTGCCACGCCCATAAGAGGTTACTTAATAACTCGATTGGGGTATATGCCTATCTATCAGTCTCTGTACAACTATTTTGACTCGTACATACATGCACTGTTATTTACTGGTCATCATATATATATATATATATATATATACTCCCTTCGTTTCTAAATATAATTAAGTCTTTGTAGAGATTCCACTATAGACCACACACGGATGTATCTAGATGCATTTTAGAGTATAGATTCACCGAATAATCACGAGTGGACATGCGGCCACGCGCGGTCTTTATCCACGCCGCATGCTGCCGCGTGATTTGTGCAACTCGAATACCCGTAGACCGTATAATGATCTCTGCCTTCCCATATAGCATTTGGTATAGCTGTGTATTTGCATCTGACACACGCTGGTCTGCAAAGCAGTCAGGCATTAAACTGAGGCATGGGCCGCTAGCATCCCAGTCCCAACGGCTAGCTTGTCAATGCCCATCTCACTCAACCCTTCTTCTCAGTTCTGCTTCCCCATTGCCCACAGCCTCACAAGCATGTGTTCCTCCAATCCCCAGCTTAGCTCCGCACCTCAGACGTCACACCACACCACCAACCAGATGCCACCGCTTCCTCTCATCTGTTGCCCGGAGTGCAATGCGGGCTACATGATCTAGTTCGTCTCAGGAACGGAAGAAAAAAACCATGGAGGCATTTCTACAAGTGCGAACGGCTTGGAGTAAGTTTTTCAAGATCCTTTCCACCCATCTCTCCACACGCCTTGCTATGCCTCTGTATTTTGTGTTTTTGCAGTACGGTGGATGCAGTTGTTGGAAGTGGGAGAACAAGTATATAGAGTACTTCAACGCATGGTGGGGACACCTCATTTCGCATGCATCGGTCTGTCGGCATGCATCACCGGTTGAACTGAATCTGAAGAACATTTTCATTCTGGGCGTCATGAGCTGCTCATGGTAGTACTGGCCCATGGCCATGATCTTCATGCACAAGCTCTGAAGCTATCCCCGTGTGATGGATTTGCTCCCATTGACGAATGAATACACCCAGCTGCCCTGCAACCCATAATGGCACCCAGCAAGCCAGTTAATGTGCAACTCCGACGTCCCACTAGAGGAGCCAGATCCAGAGCTCTCCCCGGCAAATGTTGGAACGCTGGGGGATTGAGACTAACGATAGATGATTACAAGTGTGTTCGACAAACAAAGCAATAAAAATCCGGCCACGCATGGGTTTTAAGCAGCTAACCTGTTTTCAGAACTCATCTCCACTTCCGCCCGTGTTTCTCCACGAGAGACTGCTCGTAGAAGATCTACAGTACAAGCCAATCCAGCACGCGCGGATCTATTATGTGTACCCCAGCTCCTCAAGAGCATTTATGTCATCGCCAGAACCGTGAAGTGGGCTGCTAGCATTAATGGTGTATCCATAAAAAAATTAATGCGACAGGCCAACCCCCGGGCGTATAGAGCGACGTATTCGGAAACCCTGGATAATAACACGCCAGGTATTGCGAGTGGGACTATAATAACTAGCAATCGCGACGCACTCACGGACGCACTGGATTACGGCATCGCGTAGCCGCATGTCCCAAAAATCTGCGTCCATAGATTCACTTATTTTGCTCCGTATGTGGTCCATAGTGGAATCTCTCCAAAGACTTATAGGAGTATTTAGGAACGGAGGGAGTATATCTGAAGCTGTTGATTGCCGCTTATACTCAGCACTAGGTATACTGTTCTGCAGTAAGGTTAGGTACTTTGGTATGCAATTGTGAAGAACCACTTAAAATTGTCAGTATAATTGCAAGTTCAGAGGAATGCCCATAGGAAGATCTTGCCTCATTGAATTGTGAGTTCTGTAATCAGAAAGTTCTTCTAACTACTAGCATCGATTTGTTGCAAGATTTTGTCCCCATTATTTTTGTGTGTTTGAAAAATTGCTACTACTTGTATTTTCCACTTCTATGTACCTACATTTATGTCATTGAATTTCTTTTCTTACTAGCTTCGGTTTCTTTCATCGATGTTTCATGGAAGGCGCAGATCGTTCCTAGCTGAAACACTGCAACATCACTGCCTATCTGGCTTTGTTGTATAACTTTCTTGACTGATGTTTTGACCTACTTTGACTTGTACATGCACGTTAGTTATCAACCATTATATATGAAGCTATTGTTTTTTCTCCATACTCTGCACTAGGAATACTGCCATGCCGTCCGATCCGTCTTAATTTATCTGATTTTTTTGCTTGATCCCTCACAAGAGAGAGGTTTATGCTTTAAGGGCTGTAAACATTTCTAAATTAATAGAATGAGAAAAGAAACTAAAAAAGAGCTACAGAGTAAAGAAGAAGAATACGAGTTTCATCTGTATGTCCTATGCCTACAACCGCGCAAGACACTCTACTACCTGCAAGTCCCCCTTCAAGGTCGTCTACGGTTTCAACCCGCTGTTCCCATTGGACATTCTTCCCCTACCACTACAAGAGCGCATCAATATGGACGCGAGTGTGATACGTCTCCAACGTATCTATAATTTTTGATTGTTCCATGCTATTATATTATCTGTTTTGGATGTTTAATGGGCTTTATTATTCTCTTTTATATTATTTTTGGGAGTAACCTATTAACCGAAGGCCCATTGCAAATTGCTGTTTTTTTGCCTATTTCAGTGCTTCGCAGAAAAGGAATATCAAACAGAATTCAAACGGAATGAAACCTTCGCGAGGATCGTTTTTGGAACAAACGCAACCCAGGAGACTTGGAGTGGACGTCAAGGAAGCAACGAGGTGTCCATGAGGCAGGAGCGCGTGCCCAGGGGGGTAGGAGCACCCCCCACCCTCATGGGCCCCTCGTAGATCCACCAACCTACTTCTTTCACCTATATATACTACCATTATACCCTGAAAACATCCAAGGGAGCCACGAAACCACTTTTCCACCACCGCAACCTTCTGTACCCGTGAGATCCCATCTTGGGGCCTTTTTCGGTGCTCCGTCGGAGGGGGAATCGATCATGGAGGGCTTCTACATCAACACCATAGCCTCTCCGATGATGTGTGAGTAGTTTACCACAGACCTTCGGGCCCATAGTTATTAGCTAGATGGCTTCTTCTCTCTCTTTGGATCTCAATACAAAGTTCTCCTCGATTCTCTTGGAGATCTATTTGATGTAATTCTTTTTGCGGTGTATTTGTCGAGATCCGATGAATTGTGGGTTTATGATCAAGATTATCTATGAACAATATTTGTTTCTTCTCTGAATTCTTATATGCATGATTTGATATCTTTGCAAGTCTCTTCGAATTATCGGTTTAGTTTGGCCTACTAGATTGATCTTTCTTGCAATGGGAGAAGTGCTTAGCTTTGGATTCAATCTTACGGTGTTCTTTTCCAGTGAAAGCAGGGGCAACAAGGCACGTATTGTATTGTTGCCATCGAGGATAAAAAGATGGGGTTTATATCATATTGCTAGAGTTTATCCCTCTACATCATGTCGTCTTGCCTAATGCATTACTCTGTTCTTATGAACTTAATACTCTAGATCCATACTGGATAGCGGTCGATGTGTGGAGTAATAGTAGTAGATGCAGAATCATTTTGGTCTACTTGACACGGACGTGTGCTACGTCTCGAGCTTGCGTTGGTTTTCCCCGAAGAGGAGAGGATGATGCAGCACAGTAGCGTAAGTATTTCCCTCAGTTTTTGAGAACCAAGGTATCAATCCAGTAGGAGGTCACGCGCAAGTCCCTCGTACCTGCACAACACGATAGCAACTCGCAACCAACGCTTAGGGGTTGTCAATCCCTTCACGGTCACTTACGAGAGTGAGATCTGATAGAGATAATATTTTTGGTGTTTTTGATAGATAGATGCAAAGTAAAAAGTAAAGGCAAAGTAAAAGCAAAGCAAGTAAATAAAATGATATAGATTGATATGATGAGAACAGACCCGGGGGCCATAGATTTCACTAGTGGCTTCTCTCAAGAGCATAAGTATTCTACGGTGGGTGAACAAATTACTGTTGAGCAATTGATAGAATTGAGCATAGTTATGAGTATATCTAGGCAATGATCATGTATATAGGCATCACGTCCGTGACAAGTAGATCGAAACGATTCTGCATCTACTACTATTACTCCACTCATCGACCGCTATCCAGCATGCGTCTAGAGTATTAAGTTAAAAACAGAGTAACAATTTAAGCAAGATGACATGATGTAGAGGGATAAATTCATGCAATATGATAAAAACCCCATCTTGTTATCCTCGATGGCAACAATACAATACGTGCCTTGCAACTCTTTCTGTCACTGAGTAAGGACATCGCAAGATTGAACCCAAAGCCATGCACTTCTCCCATTGCAAGAATTATCAATCTAATTGGCCAAACCAAACGGATAATTCGAAGAGACTTGCAAAGATAACTCAATCATACATAAAAGAATTCAATGCTTTCAGACAAATGCAAACAGTGGCTTGTTTCAGTCTTCAGAGCTAGCTCCAGCTGACTAAAACATCATTCTGAGTCCGACGAGAGGAACAAGATTGCAGGGTGCATCAAGCAGATCCATCCAAAATGCACGGAGATGAGTATTTTTGTTTTCATTGGACAATAATGTGCTTCGAGATATTTTCTCATCGGTACTTTTATTAATAAACTCACACTAATCATGTGGTTACACACCCGCTTAGGCATCATTTTCTTACTTTTAACTGAATATGTGGTTGATTATTTATGTCCTTTTTGCCAGAGAGTATTTTTGGTCGGACCCCATCTCTTAATTGTTGACAGTTCTGTGAGTGTTAGAAGACGATTTTCTTGTAGTTCTCAGTCTGTCATCCCTCAAGAATTATTTTCCTTGGATATCACTGTCTCAATTTTTCATAAATTAAGAAAATGATGCACAACTACATATCAATATTATACCAAGATTGATGAACATTATCATTTTCTCAAGGCCAGGTTCACATTGTAATCGTCGTCGACAGAGGAAAATGAAAACCACAGTGCCACCCGTCTCTGCTATCTGAGCGAACTGTGAGAACTACAAGAGCTGTAGGGTCAGTGTTTCTAAGTTCTTATCGATTATATTTAGACAATATTGTTCTCTGGATGATTTTCTTGTTGGGACCTTCATTAATAAATTCTTACTGATCTTGTAGGTATTTTTTTTATGCGTCGGGTAGTATCTTGCTCAGAGAGAAATTTCTACTTAGACATTGTTTTCTTAGTTGTAATTTGTAACTGAGTACATGATAGCTTATTTTTTCCACTTTCTTTTGGAGAAACTATTTTCAGTGGGACCTCATATCTTAGTTGTTAACCATCCCGTGATTTTTAGGAGATGATTTCTTAGAGGGTGTTTGTTTACAGGGACTTATTGATTTAGGGACTGTCAAAGACCTCGGTGCCCAAGACAGCAGGACCTCGACTACGTAGTTCGTAGTCTCGGTTGATAGGAGCGCTAGGGTTTTTGCCTAACTGCTCAATGGTGCAGGAGAAGAGATTAGAAGTAGAGGAAGAGGTAGGAGATAATGATTTCTTCCTTGCGTCAAAGGGTGCTGATTACAGGATATATAAAGGCCTTATGGGCTTCTAACAAACTAGGAAACTAATTACTCCTGGACTCTAGGAACCAACGTAGGATCAGAACAAACTAAGAAACTAACTACTCCTGGACTCTAGGAACCAACGTAGGATCATGACTCCTTGCCCCGATCATGCCTCGCCAGCTGTGGCCGCCGGCTGCTGCTCCTGGGCGCGCGACCCGCGCCTGTACGCAGCGCCCCACATGACATCTCCCCCCACCCCTCGACGAGAAGCTCGTCCTCGAGCTGAAAAGAGGGGTAGCGCTCAATGAAACTGTCAAGATCCTCCCATGTTGCCGATGACGCAGCCTCGCCCTTCCAGTGGACAACGAGCTGGCGAACGCCGCGTGCAAGGCGTGAACGAGTCACGCGTTCTGGTTCCGGGACAGCAGCACCGTTGTGGATTGGAGGCAAACCCGGCGGTGCAGTTGGAGGTGTGCCGAAGAACTTCTTGAGGAGGCCCACGTGGAACACATCATGGAGGCGCGAGCGCACCGGTAGCTCAAGGCGGTAGGCGACGTCGTTGACGACCTTGGAAATGCGGTACGACCCGTAGAAGCGTGGCTTGAGCTTGCCCCTGGTTGGCAAGTTAAGAGAAGATGCGGCGCGCTGGCGAAGACGAAGCCACACCCAATCGCCCACTACATGCCTGACGTCGCGATGGCGTATGTCGTACTAGGACTTGTAGACCGCCTGCGCCTGCTGTAGTCGATAGCGGACATCAGCGAGTAGCTCGTCTCGCTCCGCCATGCTTTTTGCCACGGCTGTCACCCTCGTGTTTCTTGGCTCGTAAGAGCGAATAGTGGGAGGGTTGCGGCCATACACGAGCTTGAACGGAGTTTCTTGGGTCGCCGTCTGGTAGGCGGTGTTGTAGATGTACTCGGCCCAGGGAAGCCACCGTAGCCACTGTCGCGGACGATCCCCTGTGAGGCAACGCAGGTACATAACAATGATCTTGTTAGCAGCCTCCGTTTGGCCATCTGACTGAGGATGAAACACTGACGTCATGTGCAGCTTCGTCCCGGTGAGGCGCATGAGCTCCCGCCAAAACGCCGAGGTGAAGACGGGGTCACGGTCCGAAACCATGGACTGCAGAACGCCATGGAGGCGCACGATCTCGGCGAAGAACACCTGTGTCACCGACTCTGCCGTGTACGGGTGGGCCAACACCACGAAGTGGCAGTACTTGCTGAAGCGATCCACCACAGTGAGGATGACGGACTTCCCGCCCACGCGAGGGAGCGCTTCCACGAAGTTGATGCCGGCGTCAGTCCACACGCCCGTGGGTACCGGCAGCGGCAGCAGCAGACCGGCGGGGTGCAAGTGCTCGGACTTGTACCTCTGGCAAGTACCGCAGGCGCGGACGTACTCTTGCACCGTCTTGCGAAGGTTAGGTGCGTGGAAGTCGCGGCGGAGATGATGCAGGGTGCGCAGGACGCCTTCGTGCCCGTCGTCGTGCACTGCGGTGAGGAGCTCCTGGAGTAGCGGGGACGACGGCGGAATGTAGAGGCGGCCGTTGAAAGTGACGAGGCCGTCGGAGAGCGACCACGGCTGCTGCCGCATACCCGCCGTGATATCCTCACGCGGCGCGACGAGCGCCGGGTCGACTGACGTAGCTTGCCGGAGGCGATCGATGAAGTCGAAGCGAGGACCGGATATCGCCATGACCAACGCCTCCTCCGTGTCGCGGCGGGAAAGGGCGTCCACCACCGTGTTTGTACTACCGGCCTTGTACTCCACGGTGAAGTCGAACCCCAGTAGTTTACCGACCCAATGATGCTGCGGAATGGTTGCCAAACGCTGGTCAAGTAGGAATTTGAGACTGTAGTGATCCGTTTTTACCACAAATTGGCGCCCCCAGAGGTATGGTCTCCAATGACGAATAGCGAGCACCAGGCCGATGAGTTCCCGTTCATATGCTGCCAGGGAACGGTGACGTGGCGCGGCCGGCCGGCTAAAGAAAGCCACCGGGTACTGGTCCTGAAGAAGGATGTCCCCGAAGCCGTACGTAGAGGCGTCACACTCGACGATGAACGGCCGCGTGAAGTCCGGCAACGCGAGGACGGGAGCCGTGGTGACCGCCGTCTTGAGGGCGGTAAAAGCTGCTGCCGCCTCCGGCAACCAGGAGAAACCATCCTTGTGAAGGAGGGCCGTCAGTGGCGCGGCAACCAATCCAAACTCCTTGACAAACTTGCGGTAGTACCCCGCAAGGCCGAGGAACCCCCGGACCGCGCGCGCCGAGCGTGGCTGCGGCCATTCGGCCATGGCCTGCACCTTTTCCGGATCCATGGCCACTCCTGCAGCGGAGATGGTGTGACCCAGGTAGGAGATCGACTCGATGGCGAACGCGCATTTGGATCGCTTGACGAAGAGCCGGTGCTGGTGCAGGACGGTGAAGACGGTGCACACATGTCGGAGATGGTCTGCCCACGTCTCGCTGAAAATGAGGATGTCGTCAAAGAAGACGAGAATGAAGCGATGCAGGTACGGCCGCAACAGATCGTTCATGAGTGCCTGGAACGTCGCCGGCGCGTTGCAGAGGCCGAACGGCATCACCAGGAACTCGTAGAGGCCGTCGTGGGTACGGAAGGCGGTCTTTGGGATGTCCTCCGCACGCATCCGCACCTGGTGGTAGCCGGAGCGCAAGTCGAGCTTGGTGAAGAAACGAGCGTGCCGGAGCTTGTCGAGGAGTTCGTCCACCACCGGGATCGGAAACGCATCCTTGACGGTGATGGTGTTCAGGGCGCGGTAGTCGATGCAGAAGCGCCAGGACCCGTCGGGCTTGCGGACCAACAGTACCGGCGATGAGAATGCGGAACAACTCGCTCGGATGATGCCCTGGGCGAGCATGGCGGCGCACTGACGCTCCAGCTCATCCTTGTGCGCGGCCGGGTAGCGATACGGACGGACGACCACCGGGGCGGAACCGGGCAGCAGGGTAATGCCGTGGTCGCGGCTGCGGGGTGGTGGCACGCCGGAGGGTTCGACGAAGATGCTGTCGAACTCGGTGATGATGGCGTCGAGGAAGTCGCGACCGCTGCATGATTTCAGGGCTGGTCCGTCCGGTCCTGCATTGCCGCGCCAGCACACCCGATGGCCCCTCCGCCAGAACGTCATGGAGAGGGCGCGGAAATCCCACAAGATCGGTCCAAGCGTCGCAAGCCACTGCGTGCCCAGGACGACGTCGTAGCCCGCGAGCGGCAAGGCGAGGAAATCCTCCGAGAACGCCTCTTGGTCGATGTGGAAGGACACGGCGCGGTATGCGCCCTGGCACGGAACACGCTCGCCATTGGCCACCATGACGCGCATCTTCTCGGTGGTGGGGGATGGCAGTGTAGCACGAGCGGCCGCCTCCTCGGCGATGAAGTTGTGGGTGGAGCCTGAGTCGATCAGGGCGAGGAGGGAGACACCCCCGAGGGTGATATGCATCTGCATGGTCTTGCTCGTGCGCACGCCGGAGATTGCGTGGAGCGAGATCTGGGGGTCGGCCGGCGAGGCATCAACGGTGGCGGAGGCCATGTCGTCGTCGTCGTTGTCCGGCGCCAGGTCGAGGAGAAAGATGCGCTGGCACACGCGGTTGTGGCCCCTGCCAAACTTCTCATTACAATTGAAGCATAGGCCCAGGCGACGGCGTTCCTCCATCTCTGCCTGTGACAGGCGTTTGATTTGGCGCCCTTCCGGCACACTGGGGGCATGCTGGGGTGCGGCTGGTGGAGCCGGGGCGGGGGGCGCGAGGCGTGGTACGGGCGCCGGCAGGATGCCCTTCTGCTGAAAACGCACTGGTGGCGCGGAGGCGAGCGCGCACTGGTCACGCAGCTCCAATTTGCGGGCGAGGCTCATGGCGACGGCGAGGGACTGCGGGTTGTGGATTTCCACGTCAAGGCTGAGGGGTGGTTGGAGTCCCGCGGTGAAGATCTGAACCTTCTGTGTCTCGGATAGGATGCCTGCCCGGGGAAGGAGCGCCTCAAACCGCTCCTGGAAGTCGACGACGGACGTCGTGCGCTTGCACGCCATTAGTTCGCCCAGCGGGTTAGCGCGCAGAGGTGGTCCGAAGCGGAGACTGAGCAGCTCGGGGAAGCGGCGCCACGGAGGCGTGCCCTCGTCGCGCTAGACCTGCATATACCACAGTTGGGCAGTACCCTCAAGATTGTATGACGCCATCCACACTTTCTCCTCCTCGGCGATCCGTTGTTGATGGAAGAAGGACTCGCATCTGTTGATGAATGCGAGAGGATCGGACTTGCCGTCGAACTTGGGGAAGTCCATCTTTTGAATCTAGGATGGTCGATCATTGTGGTGCTGCCCATCATGGGCTCCGTCAGCGCTCGACGAGGAGGCGGACTTGTCCTTCTGGAGTGCGGCGACGGACGTCTGCAGGGACGCCACCGTTGCAGTCAAGGCCTCGATCATCTTGGCCAGATCAGCGGTGGTTGGTTCTGCCATGCCGGAAGTGACCGAGGCGGCGGCGGATGGTGGCGATGGAGGTGTGCTTGGCGTGGACGCAGGGGTGGAGGCGGGCTGCGGATGGAGTGCGGACGAGGAAGAGGATCGCCTGGAACCCGATACCAAGTTGTCAAGGACCTCGGTGCCCAAGACAGCAGGACCTTGACTACGTAGTTCGTAGTCTCGGTTGATAGGAGCGCTAGGGTTTTTGCCTAACTGCTCAATGGTGCAGGAGAAGAGATTAGGAGTAGAGGAAGAGGTAGGAGATAATAATTTCTTGCTTGCGTCAAAGGGTACCGATTATAGGATATATAAAGGCCTTATGGGCTTCTAACAAACTAGGAAACTAACTACTCCTGGACTCTAGGAACCAACGGAGGATCAGAACAAACTAAGAAACTAACTACTCCTGGAATCTAGGAACCAACGTAGGATCAAGACTCCTTGCCCCGATCATGCCTCGCCAGCTGTGGCCGCCGGCTGCTGCTCCTAGGCACGCGACCCGCGCCTGTACGCAGCGCCCCACATGACATGGACTTAAAAAAGTCCCTATAAGTCTCATCTAAACCAAACAGGAGGGACTTATAGAGACTTAAAGTGGGCACTTGGACTTATGAAATAAGACTCTCAAGAAGGGACTTATAAGGACTTATAGTTGTAATATGGTCTTTTAGTCCATGTTAAGTCCGAGGAACCAAATAGGTAGGGACTTTTTAGGGACTTGAGACTTATAAGTTGGGACTAAAAAAAGTCCTAGGACTTATGAACCAAACAGGGCCTTATTGTTCTCACAGTCCTCGCTCTAGGAGACTTAATTTTGTTCGGACAACATTTTCTCAATTTTTCATATATCAAGATGATGTGCGTAAGTATGTATCAAATTTTTTTTTGTTGATATAGATGAAGATGTCACATGAATAAAAATACCTCTCTGTTCTTTCATAGATCGTTTTTAGGTTTGCCGAATTTTTGCTTCCATGCTGACAATTCTCGTGAGATGTATGGTGTATGTTTAGTACAGCTACGTGCATCTCTTTCTTCAACCAAGACTGTTGGTTGTTAGGTGTGCCTGAGCATTCGCTATTACTGCATCCTCATCGTGTAAGCATAAACGGCTGGAATCAATCGTCCTCTTCCGCCTCCGCATTGCTTTCTTCCTCAACTTTGTGCTTCTCTGTGCTCTTGCGAGCTCTGAGCTTGTCGTTCCAATGGCGACCCTCGTGGCCACCATGGTGGTCGGACCACTGCTATCCATTGTGAAGGACAAGGCGTCTAGCTACCTCCTCGACCAGTATAAGGTGATGAAAGGCATGGAAGAGCAACATGAGATCCTGAAGCGCAAATTGCCTGCCATCCTGGATATCATCACCGATGCTGAGCAGGCAGCAACCCACAGAGAAGGCGTAGCAGCCTGGCTCGAGGCCATCAAGAACGTGGCTTACCAGGCGAATGAAGTTTTTGACGAGTTCAAGTATGAGGCGCTCCGTCGTCAAGCAAAAAAGAAGGGGCACTACAAGGAGCTTGGCTTTGATGTGGTAAAACTCTTTCCCACACACAACCGTTTCATATTCCGTAATAGAATGGGAAGAAAGCTCCGCAAGATTGTGCAGGCCATTGAGGTCCTTGTGTCCGAAATGAATGCCTTTGGCTTTAAGTATCAGCAACAACCGCCGGTATCCAGTCAGTTACGGCGGACAGGTCCTGCTATCATTGATCCAAAGGAAATCAAGGAAATCATCAGCAAATCCAGAGCCAATGATAAGGGTGCAATTGTTAGTAGACTAGTTGGGCAAGCTAATAATGAAGATCTCACAGTTGTTCCCATCGTTGGAATGGGGGGTCTCGGCAAGACCACGCTAGCACAACTTGTTTACAAGGAACCTACAATTCAAGAGCATTTTGGTTTGTTTATATGGGTGTGTGTCTCTGAATGCTTTGATGTGCATTCTCTGGCTAAAAGTATAGTTGAAGCAGCTCTTAGGAAGAAGGATGATGGTACAGAAGCAACTCCCAGGCAGAAGAATGATGGTACAGAAGCAGTTTCTGAGAAGATACCACTTGATACCCTTCAGAATGTTGTGAGCGGGCAAAGGTACCTCCTTGTATTGGATGATGTCTGGGAACGACAAGTTCATATTTGGGATGAGCTCAAGGCCTGCCTTCAACATGGTGGCAGGGGTAGTGTGGTTTTAACAACAACTCGTGATAAAGGAGTGGCTAAAAAAATGGGTCATGATGTTGAAGCCTATAATCTCCAACCTTTGGGAGATCAATTCATAAAGGAAATCATTGAGACAAGAGCATTTAGCTATTTACACAGGGAAGAGGAAAGGCCTGACAAGTTGGTAAATATGGTTGATGAGATTGTGAAGAGATGTGTTGGTTCTCCTTTAGCTGCAACGGCACTTGGCTCTGTACTACGTAACAAAACCAGTGAGGAAGAATGGAAAGCTATATCAACCACAAGCAGCATTTGCACCGAGGAGACTGGAATTTTACCAATACTCAAGCTCAGTTACAATGACTTGCCATCACAAATGAAGCAATGCTTTGTTTTTTGTGCTGTATTTCCCAAAGATTACGAGATTCATATGAACAAGTTGATCCAACTATGGATTGCACATGGATTCATCCAGGAAAAGCAAGCTCATCTTGAAACCATTGGCAAACTGATTTTCGATGAGCTAGCATCAAGGTCATTCTTTCAGGATGTGGAACTAGGCCAAGCCACGAAACCCTCAACAACAAAAAAAGTTCATGCCACAAGTAGTCAGGACTTCGTGTTGTGTTACTCTAGAACAGCATGTAAAATCCATGATCTTATGCATGATGTTGCACTTTCGGTAATGGAAAAGGAATGTGCCTTGGCAACCGAGGAACCAGGCAAGATTGAATCTGTTGTCGCAACTGAGGAACCAAGTCAGAGTGAGTGGCTTCCAAACACAGCTCGGCATTTATTTTTGTCATGCAAGGACCCAGGAAAAAAATTGAATTGTTCTCTGGAGAACAGCTTTCCAGCCATCCAAACACTTTTGTGTGATAGCTATATGAGTAGTTCACTGCAACATCTGTCAAAATACACCTCTTTGCAAGCATTACAACTCTGTTCACATAGAAGATCATTTCCGCTGAAACCAAAACATCTACATCACCTGAGGTACCTAGATCTCTCAAGAAGTCATATCGAAGCACTTCCTGAAGATATCAGCATTCTATACAACCTTCAGACACTCAACCTCTCTGGTTGCACATCTCTTTGTGAACTTCCGAGGCAAATGAAGTATATGACTGCCCTGCATCACCTTTACACTCATGGTTGTCCAGAGCTGAAGAGCATGCCAAGAGACCTCAGAATGCTCACATCCCTACAAACACTTACATGCTTTGTAGTAGGTAGTGGCTCTAGTTGCAGTAATGTGGGAGAGCTTGGAAATTTAAACCTTGGTGGTCAACTAGAGCTGCGTAATCTGGCAAACGTGACAGAAGTGGATGCAAAAGCAGCAAACCTCGTGAATAAGGAGCTAAGAAAACTGACATTAACATGGACTAGCTGGCGGGATAATGAAGAGGACACAAGAGTGCTCGAGAATCTCAAACCTCATGATGGACTAGATGCCATAAGGATACACTCATATGGAGCCACCACCTTCCCGACATGGATGACTATGTTGCAAAACTTTGTTGAAATCAATCTTTTCAGCTGTAGAAAACTAGTATGGTTGTTCAGCGGTAGGTGTGATAGATCGTTTACATTTCCAAATCTGAAGAAGCTTAAGCTAGTAAGTATGCCTTGTTTGGAGAGATGGTGGGAAATAGATAATGATGGGATGCAAGAGAAGAGAATGTTTCCTCTGCTTGAGAAGTTGTGTATTATTGGCTGTATAAAGTTGAAAGCATTTCCAGGACATCCGACCTTCCTAACCTACAGAATGTTTGTATTGTGGGATGCCCAGAATTGACAACTACAGTTTTTTCCCCAAAGCTCGGTGAATTAAACGTGGAAGGACGTGAGGGAGAGTTGTTCTTATGGGTAGCTAGACATATGGCTTCACTGGAAAATCTGGAACTGCATAGCCTTGAAGAAAATACAGAAACAACCTTGGCGGCGGCTGAGATTGGTTTGAGGGAAGTGGTGAACAGAAAGAAAAATGGGAATGATCATGATTTCTTTCCATTGGCAGTGTTAGTGTTAAGAAACTTGAAGTAAGGTGTAGCAGAGCTTTGTGCATGTTTTGTACACCTTCAAGACTTGTGGATTTCTAGCTGCGCTGCACTCGTCCACTGGCCAGAAAAAGAGTTCCAAGGATTGGTATCCTTGAGGAGGCTTGGGATTCAGGAATGCGATAATTTGACTGGATATGCACAAGCTTCTGCTGACCCATCAACATCATCAGAAACCAGTCAGCTCCTGCCACATCTAGAGTCTCTGGCGATAGGTAGTTGTGAAAAGTTGGTTGAGCTCTTCAACGTCCCTGCATCTCTCAGGACAATGGATATTTATAATTGCAGCAAGCTTGAGTCCACATCCCGCAGGAAGCTGCAGCAAGGACAGTCAGTATCATCGATTCATCAAGGGTCATCCAGTATAGAAGCATTATCATTATACCTCTGTGATGGCTTAACAGGGGTCCTCTATTTTCCCCCATCCCTCAAGAGAATAAGCATTTGTCACTGTGGTGGGCTGACATCTCTGGAATCCTGCTCTCCCGTTGTCCAATCCTTGGAGTACCTCCAGCTTGTGTACTGCAATTCCCTGTCATCGCTGCCAGATGTTCCGCAAGCATACTCATATCTCCAACGTCTTACCATTAAAGACTGCCATGGTATAAAAACGCTCCCTGCAAGTCTGCAGCAACGGCTGGGCAGCCTCCAGGTGGAAAGGATAGATGCACATTATTATGGAAGTAAGCACGCAGCAATTACCTTCTCTATTACTACTTACTAGCGAGTGTTAAATGTGCTAGTTAGAAATGAGAATAGCTTAACTAGTCAGAAAACTAGAGCAAGATAAATATCCCTTTAACCTAAATCCATCATTTCTTTCTTTAATGATGTTCTTCTAAGTGTAAGTTTTACGTGACTAATCTGTGTAGATAAGCCTATGCTGCTGAAGCCGAAGACATGGAAATATGTCTGCAAAGGTTGAACTACTGTTCCCAAAGAATTGGAAGAGATGCTGTCTGCAAAGGTTGGTGACACTGACCGTACCCCTCAGATATATTTTGAGGAAAAAAAATACATGCCCCATCACTATATGATTTTCCTCTGGCAGTTTTGGAGTTAAGACAATTTAAGTTAGTTGTAAGTGTAACAGAGTTGTGTGCATGCTTTGTACACCTTCAAGATTTGTCAATTGTGAGGTGCCATGCGCTCGTCTATTGGCCAGAAACATTGTTCGAAGGATTGGTATCGTTGAGGAGGCTTTTGATTCAGGACTGCAATAATCTGATTGGATATGCACAGCCATCAACATAATCAGAAACCAGCCAGCTCCTGCCACGTCTAGAGTCTCTGACGATATGGTATTGTGAAAACTTGGTTCAGCTCTTCAACATCCCTGCATCTCTCAGGACCATGCACACTGCGGTCTATCATCCCAGAAAGAGATCCTGTTTGACTAAATAGAACTTGTAATTTTGCGCTTTTGTTTACCTATGAGCTGTTATTATCATTGTGCTATTTCTTTTTCAGCTGGCATTCTATCTTGGCAGAGTTAGTGTTTATGGGGTCAAAACTCTGTCAGTATTTCCTTTGGGTGCCATGCCCAAAAGAGGTTACTTATTAACTCGATTTGGGGTATATGCCTATCTGCCAGTCTCTGTATTTTTTTCCTCGGATGCAGATCCGTCAGTCTCTCTATGATTATGTATAATAACAGTACAACTATTTTGACTTGTACATACATGGAGTACTATGTATAACAGTACAACTATATATCTGAAGTTGTTGATTGCCGCTTATACTCAGCACTAGGTACTGTTCTGCAGTAAGGTTAGATACTTTGGTATGCATTGTGAAGAACCACTTAAAATTGTCAGTATAATTGCGAGTTCAGAGGAGTTCAGTAATCAGAAAGCGCTTCTAACTACTAGCATCGATTTGTTGCAAGATTTTGTCCCCATTATTTTTGTATGTTTGAAAAAAAAGCTACTCTACTTGTATTTTCCACTCCTAGGCACCTACATTTATATCATTGCATTTTTTTTCCTACTCTAGCTTCGGTTTGTTTCAAGATTGACTGAGGAAGAATAGGTTCTCCTTGTTCTCGCTGATCGATGCTCCATGGAAGGCGCAGATCGTTCCTAGCTGAAACACTGCATATATCTGAAGCTGTAGCAGGAACTGCAACATCATTGCTTATCTGGCTTGTATAACTTTCTTGACTGATGTTTTGACCTACTTTGACTTGTACATTCACGTTAGTTATCAACCATTATATATGAAGCTGTTGATTTTACTCCATACTCTGCACTAGGAATGCTGCCACGCCGTCCGATCCATCTTAATTTATCTGAATTTTTTTTACTGGATCCATCACTTGGGAGCGGTTTATGCTTTAAGGGCTGTAAGCATTTCTAAATTAACAGAATGTGATAAGAAACTAGAAATGAGCTACAGACTATGAACGAATGAGCAGATTTTCTTTTCTTCTCTGCTACAGACTAAAAAAGACGGACCAAGGGAAGTTCATCAGATTATACCCAAACGAGCAGAAAAAGAAAATAATGAGCAGAAATTCAGAATGCTTCCAGACAGACATACTGATGAAATGCGAAAAGAAATATACAGATTATAACAGAACGAGCAGAAATAATAATAAGAAGAACTCATAAAAAGGAATGAGAAGAAATTCAGAATGTTCGGGCATCACATCACTACCAGAAATTATCTAGTTGCCGACGGCCTGATCTATGCCGACGGCGCCCGTCGGCATAAATGGACATATGCCGACGGCCAAGGGCAGGCCGTATGCGTAGAATAGCCGTCGGCATATGTGTATCTATGCCGACGGGGGCCGTCGGCATATTACGGCCGTCGGGACAGCTCGCGGTACGCCTACGGGGACCGTCGGCATAGAAGAGGTCGTCGGCATAGAAAGGGCCCACCTACCCGATTAGCGGCGACCGTTTGACGGCGTCAAAACTACGCCGACGGGGGATAACGGCGGCCGTCGGCATAACTAGAATTGCTAACATCACCGATCCGCGCCGTCGACACGTCATCGATCCGAGGGAGTGAGGGCCTGTGGTGTGGCAGAGATATGCCGACGGCATAGCCGTCGGCATAGTCCTAGCCCATGCTATCTGCCACGTTATCAATCCGCGTGCAATGCCATGTCATCAATCCATGGGATCGTAGCTCCGTGTGCGCAGCTATGCCGACGGCCTTGCCGTCGGCATACCTTTACTTTTTTATTTTTAGTTTATATATTTATTATTTTGTATTTTTTCACAACATAAATGTGCCTTATCTAAACAAAAAACATGCCTCGATGGTATATCGATTGTCCCCCTCACGGACGTCACTGCCGCCGTGTCATGGAGGGGGGAAACGATCGACATGGACGGAATCTGGTTAGAGGGGGGATTCAGGGTGGCCTTCGGGGTGTAGCTATGCTACCGAAACATCGCATGGGTCCCGATGCATGTGTGCAAGTGTTCTGGCATTCGTAGACGCCCGTCTTGGGGCTCCATGGTGTGGCCCCCTCCATGGAAGGCAGAGCCGCCGTCACTTGGAGGGGGGAAGGTGCGGGTGCGGTGGAACCGGAGGGAATCTAGTGTTGGGTTGGGTCCAAACCGTGTTCGGGGATGTTGCTATGGGCTGACCTATCGCAACCAGGCGGAAGAGTCCACCGGTCAAAGCCCGCCTGGCGAAAGTCAAAGGGCTAGATCTACTCGTCAACTAGGATTTGGGGTGGCCTTCGGGGTGTAGCTATGCCACCGAAACA
>NC_057812.1:718822014-718828628 GCF_018294505.1 Triticum aestivum | reverse complement strand
GGACTCTAGTGTTGGGTTGGGTCCAAACCGTGTTCGGGGATGTTGCTATGGGCTGACCTATCGCAACCAGGCGGAAGAGTCCACCGGTCAAAGCCCGCCCGGCGAAAGTCAAAGGGCTAGATCTACTCGTCAACTAGGATTCGGGGTGGCCTTCGGGGTGTAGCTATGCCACTGAGACATCGCACGGGTCCCGATGCATGTGTGAAAGTGTTCTGGCATGCGTAGACGCTCGTCTTGGGGCTCCGTCCGGTGAAAGTCAAAGGGCTTGATCTACTGGTCAACTGGGATTCAGGGTGGCCTTCGGGGTGTAGCTATGCCACCAAAACATCGCACGGGTCCCGATGCATGTGTGAAAGTGTTCTGGCTTACGTAGACGCCCGTTTTGCGGCTCCGTGGTTTGGCCCCCTCCACGGAAGGCAGAGCCGCCGTCACTTGGAGGGGGGGATGGTGTGGGTGCGGTGGAACCGGAGGGAATCTAGTGTTGGGTTGGGTCGTAGACGCCCGTCTTGGGGCTCCGTGGTGTGGCCCCCCCTCCACGGAAGGCAGAGCAACTGTCACTTAGAGGGGGGGATGGTGCAGGTGCGGTGGAACCAGAGGGAATCTAGTGTTGGGTTGGGTCGGGGTGTAGCTATGGGTGGGGCTATGGGTGGAACTTATAACGTATGGATTAGTGAAATATTTAAACAGGTCAAATTGCTTGTCCCTGGGCGAGGTGGGACTATTTTTTCGAAAAAAAAGTGGTTGCCATCTATGCCTACGGCCTTGCTGTCGGCATAGGCCTCCTATCAATGCCGACGGCCTAGCCGTCGGCATATGCCTCTTATCCACTCGCCGGCTCTGTCCCTGGCAGGTGGGACCAAACCTATGCCATCGACATAGCCGTCGGCACAGGGTGCCACGTGGCACGGCAATCTATGCCGACAGCTATGTCGTCGGCATAGGATGGCCTTATCCGTTGCGGTTAGCCCCCACCACTCATTCCCCATCTCCCCTCTGCCCCATCCTAGACCCGCGCCGCCGCCCGATCCACTGCTCCGCCCGCCGCCGCCATTCCCTTCCCTTGCTCCGGTCGCCGCCGCCGCCCTTCCCTCGCCCTGCGCCGCCGCCGCCCTACCAGCGCTCTAGGCCGCCGCCGCCCTTCGCTCGCCACTCCCCGTAGCCGCCCCACTTGCGCTCCGTCCCTGCCTCGTCGTCTCGGCCCGCGCCGCCGCCGCCCTTCCGTTGCCGCAGTGGGACACGTCGACTCCTCCCCGACCACCCCTCGGCCGCGCCCTCGTCGAGCTCCTTCCGACCAGACCTCCCCGAGCCCACTCCGCCCTCACCGTCGCTGGACCGTCGCTCCGACCGGCGGCTAGGCTCCACCAGCCCTCCTCTGCCGCTGCTCCGGCCGGCCTAGCCCGAGCCCGAGCTCCCCTCCGTCTCCCCCTCCGTGCCTGCCCTCCCCCCGAGCTGGCCCTTCCCCATGGTGAGCTCCTTCCCTCCCTCTCTGAAGCAATTTTTTTGTTAATTTAGTTAGATGATAGATGGATGGATGCATTATGTATGATGATAGATGGTTAGATGGATGGATGCATTATGTATGATGATAGTTAGATGATAGATGATTTGATGATAGTTAGAAATGTGAGAAATGCAAGAAATGCAAAAAAAATTGGATGATAAATCATGATGTTGATGATGATAGATTATGATGTTGATGATGATAGATGATGATGCTTTTTTATGCCTTGTTAATTTTTAGATGATGATGATGATGTCCATTTTTTGCGGAAGAGATGATAGATGATGATGATTTTTTTATGCTTCGATGATTGTTACATGATGATAGATGATGATGATAATGATGATATTGTGATGTTCTTAATTTTTTGTCACGGTGCAGGTTCTGTGGTGTTCCATCTCGGTGGAGTGATCATCGTAAGAGCTGTTGGTCCCCGATTGTCCCTCTTTTATTCGACTACTTCCTCTACAGCCGAGGGTGAGCTACGAATCATGTGACTAGATTTCATTCTCAAGTCAACTGACGTAACCTAGGCGTCTCCCGTCCGAAAGGGTTGCATGGATAAATATGCATTCAATTGCATATTTATCACCGCAGCTCTTTCGGATTGTCCAGCGTTTTCCACGGACAGCCCGAGGATGTGTAGATTGGGTATGTTCTCCATGTTCTACCCCGTTCCGAGACATGATTTTGGCGGCGCCTCCCCATTGTTCTCCGGAGCACATTCTCTCGGCTATTTGCCGAGACGTGTATCTGGAGAACAGCGGGGAGGTGCTGCCGAAATTTTGTCTCGGAATGGGGTAGAATGGAGAACGTACTCAATCTACACATCCTTGGGTGGGATTAGGACCCATTTTTACCTATTAGAGATGTAGGTGGAGTAAACGCGGTAGAAACTGAAAATTTGATGCCATTAATTTAAGTGAATCCTTAATTATGTTGTGTGGGTTGTAAAAAAGCAGAGGATGGTAGATAATCAGTGGATGTACAGTGGTTTTATCCGTCGGAATCGAGTAACATCAGAGTGGATCGCGAAAACCGATGTGTATTTGAAGGAGATATTCCGTCGTCCAATGAGAATTATCCCACCATGCCCCTGTGCGAGATGTGCCAGACGTCACCGTAGAAATCAGACGGACATGAGTGAGCACCTTCGCACGCATGGATATATGCCAAACTTTGACATGCCGCCGATAAACATAGCCGAGCAGGACCGTGGTAGAGAGGAGGTGATGCGACAACGCATCGATGGATATGAGGACGACGGGGTCAGGGACATGCTAGATGATGTCATTGTTGCAGAAATGGCAAATGCGACACCTTCAGAGAATGAACCGGAGGAGCCGGAGGCAACCGCAAAGGCCTTCTTGGAGGTCTTGGCCTCGTCGAAGAAACCTCTTTATGCGGGTGCGAAAATATCTCAGCTGGATGCCATGTCGCAACTGATTGCAGTCAAGGCTGAGTACGGCTGTAGCCAGAAATGCTTTGAAGCATTCCTGGGAGTATGGGCTAACAGCCTCCCTGAGGGTCATGAACTGCCTAAAAGCATGTACGATACAAAGAAAATCATGAAGGCACTCTCTATGGATTATGAGAAAATAGATGTTTGCCTGAAGAATTGCCTTTTGTTTAGGCACGAGTATGCGGATGACAAGTACTGTAGGAAGTGCGGTTCGTCTCGGTACATTGAGGTGGTCGGTGAGGATGGTGAGAAAAAGCAGCTAACCATCCCCGTTAAGGTTCTTCGATATCTTGATTTTATAAAAATACTGCAGCGACTTTTCATCACGAAGGAGTCTGCCAAAATGATGAAGTGGCACAAGGAAGGTATAAGGTACAATCCAAAAAAATCATACATCCATCAGGAGGGGAAGCATGGAAGTCATTCGATGAAGAATACCCCGAGGAAGCAGCCGAGGCTGGGAATGTCAGAATAGCCATATCAGGTGATGGGTTGAATCCATATGGTATGTCGTCCAATCCATACAGCTGCTGGCCTGTGTTTGTAATTACACTCAATCTTCCTCCCGGTGCCCTAATGCAACGGAAGACCATGTTCTTGTCGCTCATCATTCCGGGGCCTGACTACCCGAGGAAGCAATTGGGTGTGTTTATGCAGCCGCTTGTGGATGCTTTGCATCGTTCTTGGTACTTTCCGAGGTTGACATACGACCGGGATCTGCAGAGAAATTTCTTGATGAAAGTTTGGTTGCACTATTGCATGCATGACTTTCCCGGCTATGCTCTATTCTATGGATGGTGTACAAGTGGTAAGATGCCATGCCCAGTGTGCATGCAGGCTCTGCGAATGATTTGGCTGAGTAAGGGTGGCAAGTATGTAGCCTTTGACCTGCATCGACAGTTCCTCCCACCAGACCATCCAGACAGGGAAGACAAGAAGAACTTCATGAAAGGCCGGGTTGTTCATGAAGTAACCGAGATTCCAACATTTTCGGGGGCAGATGTTCTTGCTCAGCTAAAAGCTCTCAAGCCTAAAGTCAAAGGCAAAGCCAAAGCCAAAGCCAAAGGCTTCGAGGGATATGGTGAGACGCACAACTGGACGCACATTACCCCCTTCTAGCAGCTTCCCTATTTCAAGGACCTCAAACTTCCTTACAATATTGATGTGATGCACACCGAAAAGAATGTGGCAGAGTCCCTTTTCCACACGATCCTCAACATTCCTGATAAGACGAAGGATAATGTAAAAGCTAGAGCCGATCAACAGAGAATTTGTGATAGACCACGCCTGAACATGAAGCCTCCCACAGGCGGTCGAAAAAACTGGTTCAAGCCAGATGCTGACTTTCTCCTTAAACCGCCAGAAAAAAGAAGTACTTATCTAGCTGAAACAGATTTTGAAGTTCACCGATGGTTATGCATCGAATATAAGTAAGGGAGTCAATCTTTCAACGGGCAAAGTGACCGGCCTGAAGAGTCATGACTACCATGTATGGATTGAGCGGATAATCCCGGTGATGGTTCGAGGCTATGTCCCCGAGCATGTCTGGCGAGTGCTTGCCGAGCTTAGCCATTTCTTCTGCATGCTCTGTGCTAAAGAAGTAAGTAAAGAGGTGATTGAAAAATTGCATAAGAAGGCACCGGAGTTGATAGTCAAGCTAGAGAAGATCTTTCCGCCAGGCTTCTTTACTCCGATGACACATCTCATTCTGCACCTCGCGAACGAGGTATTATTGGGGGGCCCTGTGCAAAATCGCTGGCAGTACGGCCCTGAGAGGCAGAACAAGCATCTCCGACGGAAATGTGGAAACAAAGCTAAGATTGAAGCTTCCATAGCTGAGGCAGTTATCCTAGAGGTGTCAGACCTCAGGACATCATACTATCCAGACCACGTTCCCCATCTGCATAACAAGGTGCCTCGATACAATATAGAAGAGCCCAAGTATCAACCCAGGCTCAATCTATTCAACGCGCAAGGTGGGAGGGCTGGGGCCTCGAAATCTTATAACATGCCACAACAAGAGTGGGAGGACCTCATGTTCTATATCTTGCACAACATCAAGGAAGTTGAGGAAGTGTGGATGAGGTAATACCACTACACTATTCCTTTATGTCTTCCACATCATCATGTTTCATGTTCACTTAGTCCCGGTCTAACACCGCTTATCTTTTTTTAGTGATTTCGTTCAAGAGGAATGGACGAGAGTGAATCCTCCTACTGAGGCGGAGGCACTTACTCTTCTCCGTCATGGAAACCCTGGACGTAAAAATTTTGTTGCTTGGTTCATGGAGAAAGTAATTTTCCACACTCCCCTATTAAATACCTACTTCAACATTTATTAGTTAACCGAACTAATGCACGCAACAATTTCCATTATACTTGTAGGGAAAAGATCCGAACATATCTATGGATGATGAATTGAGATGGGTTTCCATGGGTTTTGACCCTGCCGTCATGACATGTAAAAAGTATGATGTGAATGGGTATCGCTTCCATACAGAGGAGCACCAAAACAGCCGCCCCGATCCCAAAACTATAAATACTGGAGTGTACACCCCCGGTCAAAATTCAGTAGACTACTATGGAAGGGTACAAAATATATACGAGGTTAAATTCCGCCAGGGGCATGAGACCCTAAGTCTGCCTGTGTTCAAATGCCGATGGTTCGATCCGCGGGAGGGGGTAAAACATACGCCTTCCATTGGTTTGGTTGAAGTTAAACCATCAACCGTCTATGCCGGAGCCGATCTCTTCATTGCGGCTACCCAAGCTACACAAGTATATTATCTGCCTTACCCATGCCAGAAAGTGTATCTAAAGGGTTGGGAAGTTGTGTTCAAGGTGTCGCCACATGGTAAGCTACCAGACCCGAATGAAGACGATTAATACAACATTAACCCCATGACATACGAGGGAGTGTTCTATCAAGAGCAACCTGATGATGATGATGATGATGATGATGTGGTTAGAAACGATGACGCTAGACCATTGGGTGATGATGATGTGGACCCAAACATCGACGATGCACGGAATGATGGTGAGACCATTGTCAATGAAAATGACATACTTATGCTAGAAAAGTTAAACGAAGACGCTGACGACGAGGAAGAGCCTCCACCTCCGTCGGACAACGAAGATGATATGATTGATAGTGATGATGAGACGGACCGAGAAAGAGGTTACAATAGTGATGATTCATATGGGTTCTAGCAGATGTACGTTTCAAGTTTTTTTTTCTATAGTTTAGGAATATGCCTTTTTATGCATTTTTATTAATGTGTTTATTATCATGCCTTTTCCTTCATTTCATTAATTTACTAATTGTTTTTTCTCTTTTCAATGCAGGTTCGTGGAACATGGGCAAGGGGAAGGCCGACGGCGTGGGTATCCTACGCAAGGTCGTCGGCCTACCTAGTCGGAGTGGTCGAGCACGTAATCCTCCCCCTCGGCTACTTGACGATGAGTCCTCACAGGGAGGTCGAGAGAGAGGTGCCCCTAGAGGAGGAGGGGGCGGGGGGAGAGCCTCTAGAGGACGAGGTGCTGGGGGGAGAGCCACTACAGGGGGTCACGGCCAGAAAGAGCGCACCCTCACCGACTTAGGGGTGTTGTCTTCGAGGCCCTCCTCTAGTGAGGTACCCTCCTCTAGTGAGG
>NC_057812.1:718789423-718822004 GCF_018294505.1 Triticum aestivum | reverse complement strand
GGAGGTTGGGGAGGAGGTTGGGGAGGGGGAGGCAGGAGAGGAGGAGGGTGGTGGAGGGGATGATGGTGGTGACGGGAAGGGGGTTGACAAGAAGGGGTGGCTGCGTGGCAACGCAAAGCTACCAAAGCAGGTTCCTGCTACTGAGGAGCAGAAGTGGCTCATTGAGCCCACGGGAAAAGAGTAAGTGGTTCATTATTTTGCTTGTCACATGCTTATTCCGGTTGTTATTTATTTTGCTTGTCACATGCTAATAGTTCATTCTTTTGCAGCAACTGGATATATCCTAAAGGGGTCCGTATTCCCAACGGCCTCATCACCGTCTTGCTGAAGTTATATTGGCCGGGGTTGTACTGTCCTGATCCAGTCAGGCAGCCGGACCGTCGGGTTTTGGCCACGAGCTGGGACCACTGGGAAGCGGCCCGCCACGCGGACCATGAGACCCATGCCAAGGCCGTGATCACTACTTTCTGGGTGAGTTCTCTTCAGAAGCACAAGTCCATTCTAGTTTCATGAATGATTTAACTCATGGCTTCTTCCGTTCTTGTTTCATGCATGATTGTAGACATTCTATCGAGTTCTTCTGGAGCACAGGGCTAGAGCGGACCAGATCGCGCTGCGCCAATGCAAGAAGAAGGCCCGCCAGATGCAGTACGAGGTGCGCTATGTGGCCATCTCCACATACTACCACGACTATCTTGGTGTGAAGATGACCAAGGAAGAAGCGCGGAGGATGGGCATTACCTTGGAGAGGCCCGAGTTCTTGGCAGTAAGTATAAAAGATTTTTCATTATGCTTTCATATATTATGCTTTCATTATGCTTTCATTACCTTGTGGTACATTATGCTTTATGCTTTATGCTTCCATAACACCAATTTGGACACACCTACATGCCATTATGCTTTTATTATGTAGGTGTGTCCAAATTGGTGTTATGGAAAAGACGAGTCCTGGGCGGCATTGGTGGATCTTTGGTGTGATGAGGCTGGAGCCTGGGCGGCTATGAGAACCAAAAATAAGGCTAACCGAGGGACGGAGGGAGTACATGCTCAGGGAAACCGAAACCACTATCTCCACAAGGCAGTTAATGTATGACTAACCCCATTAAACATTATTCTTCTTCTATTTACCATCACTTTCTTATGTATGACTAACCTCTGTTTGGTGGTGCAGGAGGAGAAAGTGAAGCGGCCGCTCTCAGACATGCAGGCGTGGGAGATCGCCCATACGCGGAAGGACTCCAAGCCTGGCGAGCGCCAGTACTACGGCAAGAAGACCGCGGGGAGGAAGCAGGCCTACTCCGAAGCGTATCTAAAGTTGCATCCTGACACACCTGACCCCATTGCGGCACCTCTGGACGACAGGGCGGTGGTGAGCATGGGGCCCAAGGAGCACGGTCGGGAGGCGGTTCTCGATGCTGTGATCACTCCTAGTATCTCCTACACACAGCTTCGTCGGATCGACCCGAGCCTGAGCCAGCGCACGAGCCAGCCAGTGACCAGTACACAGTCCCTCTTTCAGGAGCAACAATCTGTAAGTATTTTCCCTCTTATCTTCATTGCTCACTTCATTTTCCGCATTTAGTAGTTTTATGAGTTCCATCATGTCATACCGTAGGCCTACATGGAGTACACACGCCAGGAGACCATGGCGTGGCATCAGAGGCTTTATGAACACCAAGTGCAGAGGGATAGCCAGATGCAGCAGGCTTTTCAGGATATGGCGGCCGACAGGTGTCCTCAATTCCCTCCAGCACAATGCCCTCCAGCACAACCAGTGCTGATGAGCTTTGAGGAGTTTGTGGCACAGAACGCTGGCCCCTCGCCGGTTAGTTCATCCCCAATCTATTCACCCAAATCATGTCATGCCTTTCAACACAGTCATATATCCCGTGCATATGTCTTTTCAACATCCAAGGAACATGTGGATCTACAATTGGCGGTGGTCTTCGCAGCACTCCGGAGACACGGAGCCCAACCACTCCGATCCACGGAGGCGGAGGCGGAGATGGAGGCGGAGGCGGTCTTAGCGGTAGCGCTGCCGCTAGCAGTGACGACCTGGCCTTTGGCCGTCTTGGCGGTGACGACCTCCGCGGTGCTCGATGATCCTTGTGTGGTGATGATGCTTGAGATGACTTGTGTGTGGTGATGATCATTTAGATGACTTGTGTGCTTCTCTATATGCTTATGTTGTTTGTGATGATGTTCATTTAGAGACTTGTGTGTGATGATGCTTATGCATATATTGTTGTGATGGTGCCGGATGATATCCCGTTGTGTTTTATATGTCTATCTCATCATATATATCTGCTGATATGTGCTGCTATTTGAATTGAATTGATCTGAAAACAAACAGAAAAAAGAAAAAAAAGCAAAAGCAAACTATGCCGATGGCTAGGCCGTCGGCATTGGGCTAGCGTGAGCTCCCAGTAGCTGACACGTGGCACCTATGCCGACGGCAGGGCCGTCGGCATAGGCGCCCACGTGTCAGCTACTGGGAGCTCTGTATGAAGGACTATGCCGACGGCCTGGCCGTCGGCTTAGTTTCAAACTATGTCGACGGCCCGGCCGTCGGCATAGCCCTGGTCCACGAGCAGCGGCTGGTCGCCCCATGGCACCCTTATGCCGACGGCCTAGCCGTCGGCATAGGTTTTGACTAAGCCGATGGCTAGGCCGTCGGCATAGGGGTGCCACGTGGCGATCAGTCACTGGGCAGACTTGACGGCGGCCGCCGTTAGGCGTGATAGTGTCCGACGGCCGGGGCCGTCGGCATAGATGTACGACCCCCGTCGACGTATCATATATGCCGATGGCTTTTCTAAGCCGACGGCCTCCCTGGCTGTGCCGACACATATGTTGCCGACGGCCCTATGCCGACGGGGGCCGTCGGCATAGGTCTACCCCGACGGGACTTAGGCCTATGCCGACGGCCCTGGCCGTCGGCATAGGGGGCAATTCCGGTAGTGCATAGTGCACTGAGACGGTGCGCACTCAGTCGTCGACCAATTAAGGGGATAGTGAGTTTCGGAGATAATGTGTGGCTTAAATCAGACATGCTGGTAGACCGAGCAAGCATCCGAAGGGAGAGGTCACCGACGGCCTTCCTTCCGGTTGTACTCCGCGGTGATCCCTGAACTTCGATATGAGTCAACTGCATTCATCTCTATGTTCAGAGGAACATGCGTGATAGATACTGTCAGGCATAGGAAGTGTGGCAGGATGTATATAGTACTCCATCCGTCTCAAAATAAGTCTCTCAACTTTAGTACAAAAAATAAGGACAGAGGGAGTAACTGGTTTAAGCAAGCCAGATGTGCGACAGTAGAGTAGGTTTGTTTCACGCCATGCACGCATGTACGATGATGCAGACATGGATCGCATATGGTAGGCCGACCTGGCTGCATACCACCGCTTGCCTGGAGCTTGCACAGCTTGGTAGTTGGTACATACGGTAAACTGGGGATTCGAATGCACATACGGTACATGAGGCTCACAATAGGAGTGGTTGTTTCGCTGGTAATCCAACTATGGGGTGGTGGCGCAGTTGGCTAGCGCGTAGGTCGATCTCATAGCTAATCTAATTGCGAGTGATCCTTAGGTAGGTCGAGAGTTCGAGACTCTCTCCCCCCACAACCAGTAATGTAATGATCAAATTCTTCTCTTTTTGTTACTCCACCCTGCTGCTGCACCCTGGTGTGAAACTGAGCAACTCCGAACCCTCTTCTCGATGCTCTTACGTAGGTAGAATCGTCCAAGCACATACATTACACAGAACCAGCTGAACCATTCCTTGTGGCAGACATCCCTATTCCTAACTGAATTAACACCAGAAAATGTGTGTCTAACTTGTGGGGACATGTGTTCAGAACTATCAGAGTCATGGAAGGAACTGACTTAGGTTTTCTTAAATGATTTTTTTCAACTCCAGAAAAATACGATCATATATGTTTTGATTCAACACCAGCGGGGCAAGAAGCTGGTGTTGATTCAATCTGGATTATGTCCACACATGTGGGATCAAATAGCGCTGTACGCAACATGCGGGTTCCAGCCAGTTTGCAGTTGTGTAGCTCAAACTAAAGAAGATTGGATACTGAGCAAATAATGCCTTTGAGATACACAAATTCAGACACGCGTTTATAGTGTCAGATAAATGGTATGCATGTTTCTCGCGGCGATCCTGACGATTAGGAGCCTGTAAAACTTGCTACTCCGGTAAATTGAGGAAAACAAATGAAACTAACAAGACACATTGTTTCGCTGCAATTTTTACTCACTGGCCGTTAATTTGAGTTTCTGCGTTGCGAACAGAGTTCAGCCCAAGTTACAATTGTTTCTTCTTCTTTGTATGTATGTACTCCTGCCAACTCTGGTATTCACGGCTCATAACTACTTACATTCTTGTTCTTCTTATGATTTTTGTTTTTCACGAAATCACTTAGTACATTCTTCAGTACTAGCATGTCTTCAAAATTTCCGATGCTGCACAGCAGGACGGGTGTTGTGTCATATTTGTTACTCCACCCTGCTGCTGCACCCTGGTGTGAAACTGAGCAACTCCGAACCCTCTTCTCGATGCTCTTCCGTAGGTAGAATCGTCCAAGCACATACATTACACAGAACCAGCTGAACCATTCCTTGTGGCAGACATCCCTGTTCCTAACTGAATTAACACATCTATGTGTCAAACCGAAGCAATGTGTGTCTAACTTGTGGGGACATGTGTTCAGAACTATCAGAGTCATGGAAGGAACTGACTTAGGTTTTCTTAAATGATTTTTTTCAACTCCAGAAGAATACGATCATATATGTTTTGATTCAACACCAGCGGGGCAAGAAGCTGGTGTTGATTCAATCTGGATTATGTCCACACATGTGGGATCAAATAGCGCTGTACGCAACATGCGGGTTCCAGCCAGTTTGCAGTTGTGTAGCTCAAACTAAATAAGATTGGATACTGAGCAAATAATGCCTTTGAGATACACAAATTCAGACACGCGTTTATAGTGTCAGATAAATGGTATGCATGTTTCTCGCGGCGATCCTGACGATTAGGAGCCTGTAAAACCTGCTACTCCGGTAAATTGAGGAAAACAAATGAAACTAACAAGATACATTGTTTCGCTGCAATTTTTACTCACTGGCCCTTAAATTGAGTTTCTGCGTTGCGAACAGAGTTCAGCCAAGTTACAATTGTTTCTTCTTTTTTGTATGTATGTATGTACTCCTGCCAACTCTGGTATTCACGGCTCATAACTACTTACATTCTTGTTCTTCTTATGATTTTTGTTTTCCGCGAAATCTCTTAGTACATTCTTCAGTACTAGCATGTCTTCAAAATTTCCGATGCTGCACAGCAGGACAGGTGTTGTGTCATATTTGTTACTCCACCCTGCTGCTGCACCATGGTGTGAAATTGAGCAACTCCGAACCCTCTTCTCGATGCTATTCCGTAGGTAGAATTGTCCAAGCACATACATTACACAGAACCAGCTGAACCATTCCTTGTGGCAGACATCCCTGTTCCTAACTGAATTAACACATCTATGTGTCAAACCGAAGCAATGTGTGTCTAACTTGTGGGGACATGTGTTCAGAACTATCAGAGTCATGGAAGGAACTGACTTAGGTTTTCTTAAATGATTTTTTTCAACTCCAGAAAAATACGGTCATATATATTTTGATTCAACACCAGCGGGGCAAGAAGCTGGTGTTGATTCAATCTGGATTTTGTCCACACATGTGGGATCAAATAGCGTTGTACGCAACATGCAGGTTCCAGCCAGTTTGCAGTTGTGTAGCTCAAACTAAAGAAGATTGGATACTGAGCAAATAATGCCTTTGAGATACACAAATTCAGACACGCGTTTATAGTGTCAGATAAATGGTATGCATGTTTCTCGCGGCGATCCTGACGATTAGGAGCCTGTAAAACCTGCTACTCCGGTAAATTGAGGAAAACAAATGAAACTAACAAGACACATTGTTTCACTGCAATTTTTACTCATTGGCCGTTAAATTGAGTTTCTGCGTTGCGAACAGAGTTCAGCCCAAGTTACAATTGTTTCTTCTTTTTTGTATGTATGTACTCCTGCCAACTCTGGTATTCACGGCTCATAACTAATTACATTCTTGTTCTTCTTATGATTTTTGTTTTTCACGAAATCACTTAGTACATTCTTCAGTACTAGCATGTCTTCAAAATTTCCGATGCTGCACAGCAGGACGGGTGTTGTGTCATATTTGTTACTCCACCCTGCTGCTGCACCCTGGTGTGAAACTGAGCAACTCCGAACCCTCTTCTCGATGCTCTTACGTAGGTAGAATCGTCCAAGCACATACATTACACAGAACCAGCTTAACCATTCCTTGTGGCAGACATCCCTGTTCCTAACTGAATTAACACATCTATGTGTCAAACCGAAGCAATGTGTGTCTAACTTGTGGGGACATGTGTTCAGAACTATCAGAGTCATGGAAGGAACTGACTTAGGTTTTCTTAAATGATTTTTTTCAACTCCAGAAGAATACGATCATATATGTTTTGATTCAACACCAGCGGGGCAAGAAGCTGGTGTTGATTCAATCTGGATTATGTCCACACATGTGGGATCAAATAGCGCTGTACGCAACATGCGGGTTCCAGCCAGTTTGCAGTTGTGTAGCTCAAACTAAAGAAGATTGGATACTGAGCAAATAATGCCTTTGAGATACACAAATTCAGACACGCGTTTACAGTGTCAGATAAATGGTATGCATGTTTCTCGCGGAGATCCTGACGATTAGGAGCCTGTAAAACCTGCTACTCCGGTAAATTGAGGAAAACAAATGAAACTAACAAGATACATTGTTTCGCTGCAATTTTTACTCACTGGCCGTTAAATTGAGTTTCTGCGTTGCGAACAGAGTTCAGCCCAAGTTACAATTGTTTCTTCTTTTTTGTATGTATGTATGTACTCCTGCCAACTCTGGTATTCACGGCTCATAACTACTTACATTCTTGTTCTTCTTATGATTTTTGTTTTCCGCAAAATCTCTTAGTACATTCTTCAGTACTAGCATGTCTTCAAAATTTCCGATGCTGCACAGCAGGACGGGTGTTGTGTCATATTTGTTACTCCACCCTGCTGCTGCACCATGGTGTGAAATTGAGCAACTCCGAACCCTCTTCTCGATGCTCTTCCGTAGGTAGAATTGTCCAAGCACATACATTACACAGAACCAGCTGAACCATTCCTTGTGGCAGACATCCCTGTTCCTAACTGAATTAACACATATATGTGTCAAACCGAAGCAATGTGTGTCTTACTTGTGGGGACATGTGTTCAGAACTATCAGAGTCATGGAAGGAACTGACTTAGGTTTTCTTAAATGATTTTTTTCAACTCCAGAAAAATACGGTCATATATATTTTGATTCAACACCAGCGGGGCAAGAAGCTGGTGTTGATTCAATCTGGATTTTGTCCACACATGTGGGATCAAATAGCGTTGTACGCAACATGCAGGTTCCAGCCAGTTTGCAGTTGTGTAGCTCAAACTAAAGAAGATTGGATACTGAGCAAATAATGCCTTTGAGATACACAAATTCAGACACGCGTTTATAGTGTCAGATAAATGGTATGCATGTTTCTCGCGGCGATCCTGACGATTAGGAGCCTGTAAAACCTGCTACTCCGGTAAATTGAGGAAAACAAATGAAACTAACAAGACACATTGTTTCACTGCAATTTTTACTCATTGGCCGTTAAATTGAGTTTCTGCGTTGCGAACAGAGTTCAGCCCAAGTTACAATTGTTTCTTCTTTTTTGTATGTATGTACTCCTGCCAACTCTGGTATTCACGGCTCATAACTAATTACATTCTTGTTCTTCTTATGATTTTTGTTTTTCACGAAATCACTTAGTACATTCTTCAGTACTAGCATGTCTTCAAAATTTCCGATGCTGCACAGCAGGACGGGTGTTGTGTCATATTTGTTACTCCACCCTGCTGCTGCACCCTGGTGTGAAACTGAGCAACTCCGAACCCTCTTCTCGATGCTCTTACGTAGGTAGAATCGTCCAAGCACATACATTACACAGAACCAGCTTAACCATTCCTTGTGGCAGACATCCCTGTTCCTAACTGAATTAACACATCTATGTGCCAAACCGAAGCAATGTGTGTCTAACTTGTGGGGACATGTGTTCAGAACTATCAGAGTCATGGAAGGAACTGACTTAGGTTTTCTTAAATGATTTTTTTTCAACTCCAGAAAAATATGATCATATATGTTTTGATTCAACACCAGCGGGGCAAGAAGCTGGTGTTGATTCAATCTGGATTATGTCCACACATGTGGGATCAAATAGCGCTGTACGCAACATGCGGGTTCCAGCCAGTTTGCAGTTGTGTAGCTCAAACTAAAGAAGATTGGATACTGAGCAAATAATGCCTTTGAGATACACAAATTCAGACACGCGTTTATAGTGTCAGATAAATGGTATGCATGTTTCTCGCGGCGATCCTGACGATTAGGAGCCTGTAAAACCTGCTACTCCGGTAAATTGAGGAAAACAAATGAAACTAACAAGACACATTGTTTCGCTGCAATTTTTACTCACTGGCCGTTAATTTGAGTTTCTGCGTTGCGAACAGAGTTCAGCCCAAGTTACAATTGTTTCTTCTTCTTTGTATCTATGTACTCCTGCCAACTCTGGTATTCACGGCTCATAACTACTTACATTCTTGTTCTTCTTATGATTTTTATTTTTTGCGAAATCACTTAGTACATTCTTCAGTACTAGCATGTCTTCAAAATTTCCGATGCTGCACAGCAGGACGGGTGTTGTGTCATATTTGTTACTCCACCCTGCTGCTGCACCCTGGTGTGAAACTGAGCAACTCCGAACCCTCTTCTCAATGCTCTTCCGTAGGTAGAATCGTCCAAGCACATACATTACACAGAACCAGCTGAACCATTCCTTGTGGCAGACATCCCTGTTCCTAACTGAATTAACACATCTATGTGTCAAACCGAAGCAATGTGTGTCTAACTTGTGGGGACATGTGTTCAGAACTATCAGAGTCATGGAAGGAACTGACTTAGGTTTTCTTAAATGATTTTTTTCAACTCCAGAAAAATACGGTCATATATATTTTGATTCAACACCAGCGGGGCAAGAAGCTGGTGTTGATTCAATCTGGATTATGTCCACACATGTGGGATCAAATAGCGTTGTACGCAACATGCAGGTTCCAGCCAGTTTGCAGTTGTGTAGCTCAAACTAAAGAAGATTGGATACTGAGCAAATAATGCCTTTGAGATACACAAATTCAGACACGCGTTTATAGTGTCAGATAAATGGTATGCATGTTTCTCGCGGCGATCCTGACGATTAGGAGCCTGTAAAACCTGCTACTCCGGTAAATTGAGGAAAACAAATGAAACTAACAAGACACATTGTTTCACTGCAATTTTTACTCATTGGCCGTTAAATTGAGTTTCTGCGTTGCGAACAGAGTTCAGCCCAAGTTACAATTGTTTCTTCTTTTTTGTATGTATGTACTCCTGCCAACTCTGGTATTCACGGCTCATAACTAATTACATTCTTGTTCTTCTTATGATTTTTGTTTTTCGCGAAATCACTTAGTACATTCTTCAGTACTAGCATGTCTTCAAAATTTCCGATGCTGCACAGCAGGACGGGTGTTGTGTCATATTTGTTACTCCACCCTGCTGCTGCACCCTGGTGTGAAACTGAGCAACTCCGAACCCTCTTCTCGATGCTCTTACGTAGGTAGAATCGTCCAAGCACATACATTACACAGAACCAGCTTAACCATTCCTTGTGGCAGACATCCCTGTTCCTAACTGAATTAACACATCTATGTGCCAAACCGAAGCAATGTGTGTCTAACTTGTGGGGACATGTGTTCAGAACTATCAGAGTCATGGAAGGAAATGACTTAGGTTTTCTTAAATGATTTTTTTTCAACTCCAGAAAAATACGATCATATATGTTTTGATTCAACACCAGCGGGGCAAGAAGCTGGTGTTGATTCAATCTGGATTATGTCCACACATGTGGGATCAAATAGCGCTGTACGCAACATGCGGGTTCCAGCCAGTTTGCAGTTGTGTAGCTCAAACTAAAGAAGATTGGATACTGAGCAAATAATGCCTTTGAGATACACAAATTCAGACACACGTTTATAGTGTCAGATAAAAGGTATGCATGTTTCTCGCGGTGATCCTGACGATTAGGAGCCTGTAAAACCTGCTACTCCGGTAAATTGAGGAAAACAAATGAAACTAACAAGACACATTGTTTCGCTGCAATTTTTACTCACTGGCCGTTAATTTGAGTTTCTGCGTTGCGAACAGAGTTCAGCCCAAGTTACAATTGTTTCTTCTTCTTTGTATGTATGTACTCCTGCCAACTCTGGTATTCACGGCTCATAACTACTTACATTCTTGTTCTTCTTATGATTTTTGTTTTTCACGAAATCACTTAGTACATTCTTCAGTACTAGCATGTCTTCAAAATTTCCGATGCTGCACAGCAGGACGGGTGTTGTGTCATATTTGTTACTCCACCCTGCTGCTGCACCCTGGTGTGAAATTGAGCAACTCCAAACCCTCTTCTCGATGCTCTTCCGTAGGTAGAGTTGTCCAAGCACATACATTACACAGAACCAGCTGAACCATTCCTTGTGGCAGACATCCCTGTTCCTAACTGAATTAACACATCTATGTGCCAAACCGAAGCAATGTGTGTCTAACTTGTGGGGACATGTGTTCAGAACTATCAGAGTCATGTAAAGAACTGACTTAGGTTTTCTTAAATAATTTTTTTCAACTCCAAAAAAATACGATCATATATTTTTTGATTCAACACCAGCGGGGCAAGAAGCTGGTGTTGATTCAATCTGGATTATGTCCACACATGTGGGATCAAATAGCACTGTACGCAACATGCGGGTTCCAGCCAGTTTGTAGTTGTGTAGCTCAAACTAAAGAAGATTGGATACTGAGCAAATAATGCCTTTGAGATACACAAATTCAGACACGGGTTCATAGTGTCAGATAAATGGTATGCATGTCTCTCGCGGCGATCCTGGCGATTAGGAGCCTGTAAAACCCGCTACTCCGTAAATTGAGGAAAACAAATGAAACTAACAAGACACATTGTTTCGCTACAATTTTTACTCACTGGCCGTTAAATTGAATTTCTGCATTGCGAACAGAGTTCAACCCAAGTTACAATTGTTTGTTCTTTTTTGTATGTATGTATGTACTCCTGCCAACTCTGGTATTCACGGCTCATAACTACTTACATTCTTGTTCTTCTTATGATTTTTGTTTTTCGCGAAATCACTTAGTACATTCTTCAGTACTAGCATGTCTTCAAAATTTCCGATGCTGCACAGCAGGACGGGTCTTGTATCATATTTGTTACTCCACCCTACTGCTGCACCCTGGTGTGAAACTGAGCAACTCCGAACCCTCTTCTCGATGCTCTTCCGTAGGTAGAATTGTCCAAGCACATACATTACACAGAACCAGCTGAACCATTCCTTGTGGCAGACATCCCTTTTCCTAACTGAATTAACACATCTATGTGCCAAACCGAAGCAATGTGTGTCTAACTTGTGGGGACATGTGTTCAGAACTATCAGAGTCATGGAAGGAACTGACTTAGGTTTTCTTAAATGATTTTTTCAACTCCAGAAAAATATGGTCATATATGTTTTGATTCAACACCAGCGGGGTAAGAAGCTGGTGTTGATTCAATCTGGATTATGTCCACACATGTGGGATCAAATAGCGCTGTACGCAACATGCGGGTTCCAGCCAGTTTGCAGTTGTGTAGCTCAAACTAAAGAAGATTGGATACTGAGCAAATAATGCCTTTGAGATACACAAATTCAGACACGCGTTTATAGTGTCAGATAAATGGTATGCATGTTTCTCGCGGCGATCCTGACGATTAGGAGCCTGTAAAACCTGCTACTCCGGTAAATTGAGGAAAACAAATGAAACTAACAAGACACATTGTTTCACTACAATTTTTACTCATTGGCCGTTAAATTGAGTTTCTACGTTGCGAACAGAGATCAGCCCAAGTTACAATTGTTTCTTCTTTTTTGTATGTATGTACTCCTGCCAACTCTGGTATTCACGGCTCATAACTACTTACATTCTTGTTCTTCTTATGATTTTTGTTTTTCGCGAAATCACTTAGTACATTCTTCAGTACTAGCATGTCTTCAAAATTTCCGATGCTGCACAGCAGGACGGGTGTTGTGTCATATTTGTTACTCCACCCTGCTGCTGCACCCTGGTGTGAAACTGAGCAACTCCGAACCCTCTTCTTGATGCTCTTCCGTAGGTAGAATCGTCCAAGCACATACATTACACAGAACCAGCTGAACCATTCCTTGTGGCAGACATCCCTGTTCCTACCTGAATTAACACATCTATGTGTCAAACCGAAGCAATGTGTGTCTAACTTGTGGGGACATGTGTTCAGAACTATCAGAGTCATGGAAGGAACTGACTTAGGTTTTCTTAAATGATTTTTTTAAACTCCAGAAAAATACGATCATATATGTTTTGATTCAACACCAGCGGGGCAAGAAGCTGGTGTTGATTCAATCTGGATTATGTCCACACATGTGGGATCAAATAGCGCTGTACGCAACATGCGGGTTCCAGCCAGT
This sequence comes from Triticum aestivum, assembly GCF_018294505.1. NCBI lineage: Eukaryota > Viridiplantae > Streptophyta > Magnoliopsida > Poales > Poaceae > Triticum > Triticum aestivum. The sequence continues at coordinate 718,809,300 of NC_057812.1, read as the reverse complement.
TTGCAGTTGTGTAGCTCAAACTAAAGAAGATTGGATACTGAGCAAATAATGCCTTTGAGATACACAAATTCAGACACGCGTTTATAGTGTCAGATAAATGGTATGCATGTTTCTCGCGGTGATCCTGACGATTAGGAGCCTGTAAAACCTGCTACTCCGGTAAATTGAGGAAAACAAATGAAACTAACAAGACACATTGTTTCGCTGCAATTTTTACTCACTGGCCGTTAATTTGAGTTTCTGCGTTGCGAACAGAGTTCAGCCCAAGTTACAATTGTTTCTTCTTCTTTGTATGTATGTACTCCTGCCAACTCTGGTATTCACGGCTCATAACTACTTACATTCTTGTTCTTCTTATGATTTTTGTTTTTCACGAAATCACTTAGTACATTCTTCAGTACTAGCATGTCTTCAAAATTTCTGATGCTGCACAGCAGGACGAGTGTTGTGTCATATTTGTTACTCCACCCTGCTGCTGCACCCTGGTGTGAAACTGAGCAACTCCGAACCCTCTTCTCGATGCTCTTCCGTAGGTAGAATTGTCCAAGCACATACATTACACAGAACCAGCTGAACCATTCCTTGTGGCAGACATCTCTGTTCCTATCTGAATTAACACATCTATGTGCCAAACCGAAGCAATGTGTGTCTAACTTGTGGGGACATGTGTTCAGAACTATCAGAGTCATGGAAGGAACTGACTTAGGTTTTCTTAAATGATTTTTTTCAACTCCAGAAAAGTACGATCATATATGTTTTGATTCAACACCAGCGGGGCAAGAAGCTGGTGTTGATTCAATCTGGATTATGTCCACACATGTGGGATCAAATAGCGCTGTACGCAACATGCGGGTTCCAGCCAGTTTGCAGTTCTGTAGCTCAAACTAAAGAAGATTGGATACTGAGCAAATAATGCTTTTGAGATACACAAATTCAGACACGCGTTCATAGTGTCAGATAAATGGTATGCATGTTTCTCGCGGCGATCCTGGCGATTAGGAGCCTGTAAAACCTGCTACTCCGGTAAATTGAGGAAAACAAATGAAACTAACAAGACACATTGTTTCGCTGCAATTTTTACTCACTGGCCGTTAAATTGAATTTCTGCGTTGCGAACAGAGTTCAGCCCAAGTTACAATTGTTTCTTCTTTTTTGTATGTATGTATGTACTCCTGCCAACTCTGCTATTCACGGCTCATAACTACTTACATTCTTGTTCTTCTTATGATTTTTGTTTTTCGCGAAATCACTTAGTACATTCTTCAGTACTAGCATGTCTTCAAAATTTCCGATGCTGCACAGCAGGATGGGTGTTGTGTCATATTTGTTACTCCACCCTGCTGCTGCACCCTGGTGTGAAACTGAGCAACTCCGAACCCTCTTCTCGATGCTCTTCCGTAGGTAGAATCGTCCAAGCACATACATTACACAGAGCCAGCTGAACCATTCCTTGTGGCAGACATCCCTGTTCCTAACTGAATTAACATATCTATGTGCCAAACCGAAGCAATGTGTGTCTAACTTGTAGGGACATGTGTTTAGAACTATCAGAGTCATTGAAGGAACTGACTTAGGTTTTCTTAAATGATTTTTTTCAACTCCAGAAAAATACGATCATATATCTTTTGATTCAACACCAGCGGGGCAAGAAGCTGGTGTTGATTCAATCTGGATTATGTCCACACATGTGGGATCAAATAGCCTGTACGCAATATGCGGGTTCCTGCCAGTTTGTAGTTGTGTAGCTCAAACTAAAGAAGATTGGATACTGAGTAAATAATGCCTTTGAGATACACAAATTCAGACACTCATTTATAGTGTCAGATAAATGGTATGCATGTTTCTCGCGGCGATCCTGACGATTAGGAGCCTGTAAAACCTGCTACTCCGGTAACTTGAGGAAAACAAATGAAACTAACAAGACATATTGTTTTGCCGCAATTTTTACTCACTGGCCGTTAATTTGAGTTTCTGCGTTGCGAACAGAGTTCAGCCCAAGTTACAATTGTTTCTTCTTTTTTGTATGTATGTACTCCTGCCAACTCTGGTATTCACGGCTCATAACTACTTACATTCTTGTTCTTCTTATGATTTTTATTTTTCGCGAAATCACTTAGTACATTCTTCAGTACTAGCATGTCTTGAAAATTTCCGATGCTGCACAGCAGGACGGGTGTTGTGTCATATTTGGTACTCCACACTGCTGCTGCACCCTGGTGTGAAACTGAGCAACTCCGAACCCTTTTCTCGATGCTCTTCCGTAGGTAGAATCGTCCAAGCACATACATTACACAGAACCAGCTGAACCATTCCTTGTGGCAGACATCCCTGTTCCTAACTGAATTAACACATCTATGTGCCAAACCGAAGCAATGTGTGTCTAACTTGTGGGGACATGTGCTCAAAACTATCAGAGTCATGGAAGGACCTGACTTAGTTTTTCTTAAATGATTTATTTCAACTCCAGAAAAATACGACCATATATGTTTTGATTCAACACCAGCGGGGCAAGAAGCTGGTGTTGATTCAATCTGGATTATGTCCACACATGTGGGATCAAATAGCGCTGTACGCAACATGTGGGTTCCAGCCAGTTTGCAGTTGTGTAGCTCAAACTAAAGAAGATTGGATACTGAGCAAATAATGCCTTTGAGATACACAAATTCAGACACGCGTTTATAGTGTCAGATAAATGGTATGCATGTTTCTAACGGCGATCCTGACGATTAGGAGCCTGTAAAACCTGCTACTCCGGTAAATTGAGGAAAACAAATGAAACTAACAAGACACATTGTTTCGCTGCAATTTTTACTCACTGGCCGTTAATTTGAGTTTCTGCGTTGCGAACAGAGTTCAGCCCAAGTTACAATTGTTTCTTCTTTTTTGTATGTATGTATGTACTCCTGCCAACTCTGCTATTCACGGCTCATAACTACTTACATTCTTGTTCTTCTTATGATTTTTGTTTTCCGCGAAATCACTTAGTACATTCTGCAGTACTAGCATGTCTTCAAAATTTCCGATGCTGCATAGCAGGACGGGTGTTGTGTCATATTTGTTACTCCACCTTGCTGCTGCACCCTGGTGTGAAACTGAGCAACTCCGAACCCTCTTCTCGATGCTCTTCCGTAGGAAGAATCGTCCAAGCACATACATTACACAGAACCAGCTGAACCATTCCTTGTGGTAGACATCCCTGTTCCTAACTGAATTAACAAATCTATGTGCCAAACCGAAGCAATGTGTGTCTAACTTGTGGGGACATGTGTTCAGAACTATCAGAGTCATGGAAGGAACTGACTTAGGTTTTCTTAAATGATTTTTTTCAACTCCAGAAAAATACGATCATATATGTTTTGATTCAACACCAGCGGGGCAAGAAGCTGGTGTTGATTCAATCTGGATTATGTCCACACATGTGGGATCAAATAGCGCTGTACGCAACATGCGGGTTCCAGCCAGTTTGCAGTTGTGTAGCTCAAACTAAAGAAGATTGGATACTGAGCAAATAATTCCTTTGAGATAAAAAAATTCAGACACGCGTTTATAGTGTCAGATAAATGGTATGCATGTTTCTCGCGGCGATCCTGACGATTAGGAGCCTGTAAAACCTGCTACTCCGGTAAATTGAGGAAAACAAATGAAACTAACAAGACACATTGTTTCGCTGCAATTTTTACTCACTGGCCGTTAAATTGAGTTTCTGCGTTGCGAACAGAGTTCAGCCCAAGTTACAATTGTTTCTTCTTTTTTGTATGTATGTATGTACTCCTGCCAACTCTGGTATTCACGGCTCATAACTACTTACATTCTTGTTCTTCTTATGATTTTTGTTTTTCGCGAAAGCACTTAGTACATTCTTCAGTACTAGCATGTCTTCAAAATTTCCGATGCTGCACAGCAGGACGGGTGTTGTGTCATATTTGTTACTCCACCCTGCTGCTGCACCCTGGTGTGAAACTGAGCAACTCCGAACCCTCTTCTCGATGCTCTTCCGTAGGTAGAATCGTCCAAGCACATACATTACACAGAACCAGCTGAACCATTCCTTGTGGCAGACATCCCTGTTCCTACCTGAATTAACACATCTATGTGTCAAACCGAAGCAATGTGTGTCTAACTTGTGGGGACATGTGTTCAGAACTATCAGAGTCATGGAAGGAACTGACTTAGGTTTTCTTAAATGATTTTTTTAAACTCCAGAAAAATACGATCATATATGTTTTGATTCAACACCAGCGGGGCAAGAAGCTGGTGTTGATTCAATCTGGATTATGTCCACACATGTGGGATCAAATAGCGCTGTACGCAACATGCGGGTTCCAGCCAGTTTGCAGTTGTGTAGCTCAAACTAAAGAAGATTGGATACTGAGCAAATAATGCCTTTGAGATACACAAATTCAGACACGCGTTTATAGTGTCAGATAAATGGTATGCATGTTTCTCGCGGCGATCCTGACGATTAGGAGCCTGTAAAACCTGCTACTCCGGTAAATTGAGGAAAACAAATGAAACTAACAAGACACATTGTTTCGCTGCAATTTTTACTCACTGGCCGTTAATTTGAGTTTCTGCGTTGCGAACAGAGTTCAGCCCAAGTTACAATTGTTTCTTCTTCTTTGTATGTATGTACTCCTGCCAACTCTGGTATTCACGGCTCATAACTACTTACATTCTTGTTCTTCTTATGATTTTTGTTTTTCACGAAATCACTTAGTACATTCTTCAGTACTAGCATGTCTTCAAAATTTCTGATGCTGCACAGCAGGACGAGTGTTGTGTCATATTTGTTACTCCACCCTGCTGCTGCACCCTGGTGTGAAACTGAGCAACTCCGAACCCTCTTCTCGATGCTCTTCCATAGGTAGAATTGTCCAAGCACATACATTACACAGAACCAGCTGAACCATTCCTTGTGGCAGTCATCCCTGTTCCTATCTGAATTAACACATCTATGTGCCAAACCGAAGCAATGTGTGTCTAACTTGTGGGGACATGTGTTCAGAACTATCAGAGTCATGGAAGGAACTGACTTAGGTTTTCTTAAATGATTTTTTTCAACTCCAGAAAAATACGATCATATATGTTTTGATTCAACACCAGCGGGGCAAGAAGCTGGTGTTGATTCAATCTGGATTATGTCCACACATGTGGGATCAAATAGCGCTGTACGCAACATGTGGGTTCCAGCCAGTTTGCAGTTGTGTAGCTCAAACTAAAGAAGATTGGATACTGAGCAAATAATGCCTTTGAGATACACAAATTCAGACACGCGTTTATAGTGTCAGATAAATGGTATGCATGTTTCTCACGACGATCCGGACGATTAGGAACCTGTAAAAGCTGCTACTCCGGTAAATTGAGGAAAACAAATGAAACTAACAAGACACATTGTTTCGCTGCAATTTTTACTCACTGGCCGTTAATTTGAGTTTCTGCGTTGCGAACAGAGTTCAGCCCAAGTTACAATTGTTTCTTATTTTTTGTATGTATGTACTCCTGCCAACTCTGGTATTCACGGCTCATAACTACTTACATTCTTGTTCTTCTTATGATTTTTGTTTTTCGCGAAATCACTTAGTACATTCTTTAGTACTAGCATGTCTTCAAAATTTCCGATGCTGCACAGCAGGACGGGTGTTGTGTCATACTTGTTACTCCACCCTGCTGCTGCACCCTGGTGTGAAACTGAGCAACTCCGAACCCTCTTCTCGATGCTCTTCCGTAGGTAGAATCGTCCAAGCACATACATTACACAGAACCAGCTGAACCATTCCTTGTGGCAGACATCCCTGTTCCTAACTGAATTAACACATCTATGTGCCAAACCGAAGCAATGTGTGTCTAACTTGTAGGGACATGTGTTCAGAACTATCAGAGTCATTGAAGGAACTGACTTAGGTTTTCTTAAATGATTTTTTTCAACTCTAGAAAAATACGATCATATATCTTTTGATTCAACACCAGCGGGGCAAGAAGCTGGTGTTGATTCAATCTGGATTATGTCCACACATGTGGGATCAAATAGCCTGTACGCAATATGCGGGTTCCAGCCAGTTTGTAGTTGTGTAGCTCAAACTAAAGAAGATTGGATACTGAGCAAATAATGCCTTTGAGATACACAAATTCAGACACGCATTTATAGTGTCAGATAAATGGTATGCATGTTTCTCGTGGCGATCCTGACGATTAGGAGCCTGTAAAACCTGCTACTCCGGTAACTTGAGGAAAACAAATGAAACTAACAAGACACATTGTTTTGCTGCAATTTTTACTCACTGGCCGTTAATTTGAGTTTCTGCGTTGCGAACAGAGTTCAGCCCAAGTTACAATTGTTTCTTCTTTTTTGTATGTATGTACTCCTGCCAACTCTGGTATTCATGGCTCATAACTACTTACATTCTTGTTCTTCTTATGATTTTTATTTTTCGCGAAATCACTTAGTACATTCTTCAGTACTAGCATGTCTTCAAAATTTCCGATGCTGCACAGCAGGACGGGTGTTGTGTCATATTTGTTACTCCATCCTGCTGCTGCACCCTGGTGTGAAACTGAGCAACTCCGAACCCTTTTCTCGATGCTCTTCCGTAGGTAGAATCGTCCAAGCACATACATTACACAGAACCAGCTGAACCATTCCTTGTGGCAGACATCCCTGTTCCTAACTGAATTAACACATCTATGTGCCAAACCGAAGCAATGTGTGTCTAACTTGTGGGGACATGTGTTCAGAACTATCAGAGTCATGGAAGGACCTGACTTAGTTTTTCTTAAATGATTTTTTTCAACTCCAGAAAAATACGATCATATATGTTTTGATTCAACACCAGCGGGGCAAGAAGCTGGTGTTGATTCAATCTGGATTATGTCCACACATGTGGGATCAAATAGCGCTGTACGCAACATGTGGGTTCCAGCCAGTTTGCAGTTGTGTAGCTCAAACTAAAGAAGATTGGATACTGAGCAAATAATGCCTTTGAGATACACAAATTCAGACATGCGTTTATAGTGTCAGATAAATGGTATGCATGTTTCTCACGACGATCCTGACGATTAGGAACCTGTAAAAGCTGCTTCTCCGGTAAATTGAGGAAAACAAATGAAACTAACAAGACACATTGTTTCGCTGCAATTTTTACTCACTGGCCGTTAATTTGAGTTTCTGCGTTGCGAACAGAGTTCAGCCCAAGTTACAATTGTTTCTTATTTTTTGTATGTATGTACTACTGCCAACTCTGGTATTCACGGCTCATAACTACGTACATTCTTGTTCTTCTTATGATTTTTGTTTTCCGCGAAATCACTTAGTACATTCTTCAGTACTAGCATGTCTTCAAAATTTCCGATGCTGCACAGCAGGACGGGTGTTGTGTCATATTTGTTACTCCACCCTGCTGCTGCACCCTGGTGTGAAACTGAGCAACTCCGAACCCTCTTCTCGATGCTCTTCCGTAGGTAGAATCGTCCAAGCACATACATTACACAGAACCAGCTGAACCATTCCTTGTGGCAGACATCCCTGTTCCTAACTGAATTAACACATCTATGTGCCAAACCGAAGCAATGTGTGTCTAACTTGTGGGGACATGTGTTCAGAACTATCAGAGTCATGGAAGGAACTGACTTAGGTTTTCTTAAATGATTTTTTTCAACTCCAGAAAAATACGATCATATATGTTTTGATTCAACACCAGCGGGGCAAGAAGCTGGTGTTGATTCAATCTGGATTATGTCCACACATGTGGGATCAAATAGCGCTGTACGCAACATGCGGGTTCCAGCCAGTTTGCAGTTGTGTAGCTCAAACTAAAGAAGATTGGATACTGAGCAAATAATGCCTTTGAGATGCAAAAATTCAGACACGCGTTTATAGTGTCAGATAAATGGTATGCATGTTTCTCGCGGCGATCCTGACGATTAGGAGCCTGTAAAACCTGCTACTCTGGTAAATTGAGGAAAACAAATGAAACTAACAAGACACATTGTTTCGCTGCAATTTTTACTCACTGGCCGTTAAATTGAGTTTCTGCGTTGCGAACAGAGTTCAGCCCAAGTTACAATTGTTTCTTCTTTTTGTATGTATGTATGTACTCCTGCCAACTCTGGTATTCACGGCTCATAACTACTTACATTCTTGTTCTTCTTATGATTTTTGTTTTCCGCAAAATCACTTAGTACATTCTTCAGTACTAGAATGTCTTCAAAATTTCCGATGCTGCATAGCAGGACGGGTGTTGTGTCATATTTTTTACTCCACCCTGCTGCTGCACCCTGGTGTGAAACTGAGCAACGCCGAACCCTCTTCTCGATGCTCTTCCGTAGGTAGAATCGTCCAAGCACATACATTACACAAAACCAGCTGAACCATTCCTTGTGGCAGACATCCCTGTTCCTAATTGAATTAACACATCTATGTGTCAAACCGAAGCAATGTGTGTCTAACTTGTGGAGACATGTGTTCAGAACTATCAGAGTCATGGAAGGAACTAACTTAGGTTTTCTTAAATGATTTTTTTCAACTCCAGAAAAATACGGTCATATATGTTTTGATTCAACACCAGCGGGGCAAGAAGCTGGTGTTGATTCAATCTGGATTATGTCCACACATGTGGGATCAAATAGCACTGTACGCAACATGCAGGTTCCAGCCAGTTTGCAGTTGTGTAGCTCAAACTACAGAAGATTGGATACTGAGCAAATAATGCCTTTGAGATACACAAATTCAGACACGCGTTTATAGTGTCAGATAAATGGTATGCATGTTTCTCGCGGCGATCCTGACGATTAGGAGCCTGTAAAACCTGCTACTCCGGTAAATTGAGGAAAACAAATGAAACTAACAAGACACATTGTTTCACTGCAATTTTTACTCATTGGCCGTTAAATTGAGTTCCTGCGTTGCGAACAGAGTTCAGCCCAAGTTACAATTGTTTCTTCTTTTTTGTATGTATGTACTCCTGCCAACTCTGGTATTCACGGCTCATAACTACTTACATTCTTGTTCTTCTTATGATTTTTGTTTTTCGCGAAATCACTTAGTACATTCTTCAGTACTAGCATGTCTTCAAAATTTCCGATGCTGCACAGCAGGACGGGTGTTGTGTCATATTTGTTACTCCACTCTGCTGCTGCACCCTGGTGTGAAACTGAGCAAGTCCGAACCCTCTTCTCGATGCTCTTACGTAGGTAGAATCGTCCAAGCACATACATTACACAGAACCAGCTGAACCATTCCTTGTGGCAGACATCCCTATTCCTAACTGAATTAACACATCTATGTGCCAAACCGAAGCAATGTGTGTCTAACTTGTGGGGACATGTGTTCAGAACTATCAGAGTCATGGAAGGAACTGACTTAGGTTTTCTTAAATGATTTTTTTCAACTCCAGAAAAATACGATCATATATGTTTTGATTCAACACCAGCGGGGCAAGAAGCTGGTGTTGATTCAATCTGGATTATGTCCACACATGTGGGATCAAATAGCGCTGTACGCAACATGCGGGTTCCAGCCAGTTTGCAGTTGTGTAGCTCAAACTAAAGAAGATTGGATACTGAGCAAATAATGCCTTTGAGATACACAAATTCAGACACGCGTTTATAGTGTCAGATAAATGGTATGCATGTTTCTCGCGGCGATCCTGACGATTAGGAGCCTGTAAAACCTGCTACTCCGGTAAATTGAGGAAAACAAATGAAACTAACAAGACACATTGTTTCGCTGCAATTTTTACTCACTGGCCGTTAATTTGAGTTTCTGCGTTGCGAACAGAGTTTAGCCCAAGTTACAATTGTTTCTTCTTCTTTGTATGTATGTACTCCTGCCAACACTGGTATTCACGGCTCATAACTACTTACATTCTTGTTCTTCTTATGATTTTTGTTTTTCACGAAATCACTTAGTACATTCTTCAGTACTAGCATGTCTTCAAAATTTCCGATGCTGCACAGCAGGACGGGTGTTGTGTCATATTTGTTACTCCACCCTGCTGCTGCGCCATGGTGTGAAATTGAGCAACTCCGAACCCTCTTCTCGATGCTCTTCCGTAGGTAGAATTGTCCAAGCACCTACATTACACAGAACCAGCTGAACCATTCCTTGTGGCAGACATCCCTGTTCCTAACTGAATTAACACATCTATGTGCCAAACCGAAGCAATGTGTGTCTAACTTGTGGGGACATGTGTTCAGAACTATCAGAGTCATGGAAGGAACTGACTTAGGTTTTCTTAAATAATTTTTTTCAACTCCAGAAAAATACGATCATATATGTTTTGATTCAACACCAGCGGGGCAAGAAGCTGGTGTTGATTCAATCTGGATTATGTCCACACATGTGGGATCAAATAGCGCTGTACGCAACATGCGGGTTCCAGCCAGTTTGCAGCTGTGTAGCTCAAACTAAAGAAGATTGGATACTGAGCAAATAATGCCTTTGAGATACACAAATTCAGACACGCGTTCATAGTGTCAGATAAATGGTATGCATGTCTCTCGCGGCGATCCTGGCGATTAGGAGCGTGTAAAACCCGCTACTCCGTAAATTGAGGAAAACAAATGAAACTAACAAGACACATTGTTTCGCTGCAATTTTTACTCACTGGCCGTTAAATTGAATTTCTGCGTTGCGAATAGAGTTCAACCCAAGTTACAATTGTTTCTTCTTTTTTGTATGTACGTATGTACTCCTGCCAACTCTGGTATTCACGGCTCATAACTACTTACATTCTTGTTCTTCTTATGATTTTTGTTTTTCGCGAAATCACTTAGTACATTCTTCAGTACTAGCATGTCTTCAAAATTTCCGATGCTGCACAGCAGGACGGGTGTTGTATCATATTTGTTACTCCACCCTGCTGCTGCACCCTGGTGTGAAACGGAGCAACTCCGAACCCTCTTCTCAATGCTCTTCCGTAGGTAGAATCGTCCAAGCACATACATTACACAGAACCAGCTGAACCATTCCTTGTGGCAGACATCCCTGTTCCTAACTAAATTAACACATCTATGTGCCAAACCGAAGCAATGTGTGTCTAACTTGTGGGGACATGTGTTCAGAACTATCAGAGTCATGGAAGGAACTGACTTAGGTTTTCTTAAATGATTTTTTTCAACGCCAGAAAAATACGGTCATATATGTTTTGATTCAACACCAGCGGGGCAAGAAGCTGGTGTTGATTCAATCTGGATTATGTCCACACATGTGGGATCAAATAGCGCTGTACGCAACATGCAGGTTCCAGCCAGTTTGCAGTTGTGTAGCTCAAACTAAAGAAGATTGGATACTGAGCAAATAATGCCTTTGAGATACACAAATTCAGACACGCGTTTATAGTGTCAGATAAATGGTATGCATGTTTCTCGCGACGATCCTGACGATTAGGAGCCTGTAAAACCTGCTACTCCGGTAAATTGAGGAAAACAAATGAAACTAACAAGACACATTGTTTCACTGCAATTTTTACTCATTGGCCGTTAAATTGAGTTTCTGCGTTGCGAACAGAGTTCAGCCCAAGTTACAATTGTTTCTTATTTTTTGTATGTATGTACTCCTGCCAACTCTGGTATTCACGGCTCATAACTACTTACATTCTTGTTCTTCTTATGATTTTTGTTTTTCGCGAAATCACTTAGTACATTCTTCAGTACTAGCATGTCTTCAAAATTTCCGATGCTGCAAAGCAGGACGGGTGTTGTGTCATATTTGTTACTCCACCCTGCTGCTGCACCCTGGTGTGAAACTGAGCAACTTCGAACCCTCTTCTCGATGCTCTTACGTAGGTAGAAACGTCCAAGCACATACATTACACAGAACCAGCTGAACCATTCCTTGTGGCAGACATCCCTATTCCTAACTGAATTAACACATCTATGTGCCAAACCGAAGCAATGTGTGTCTAACTTGTGGGGACATGTGTTCAGAACTATCAGAGTCATGGAAGGAACTGACTTAGGTTTTCTTAAATGATTTTTTTCAACTCCAGAAAAATACGATCATATATGTTTTGATTCAACACCAGCGGGGCAAGAAGCTGGTGTTGATTCAATCTGGATTATGTCCACACATGTGGGATCAAATAATGTTGTACGCAACATGCGGGTTCCAGCCAGTTTGCAGCTGTGTAGCTCAAACTAAAGAAGATTCGATACTGAGCAAATAATGCCTTTGAGATACACAAATTCAGACACGCATTTATAGTGTCAGATAAATGGTATGCATGTTTCTCGCGGCGATCCTGACGATTAGGAGCCTGTAAAACCTGCTACTCCGGTAACTTGAGGAAAACAAATGAAACTAACAAGACACATTGTTTTGCTGCAATTTTTACTCACTGGCCGTTAATTTGAGTTTCTGCGTTGCGAACAGAGTTCAGCCCAAGTTACAATTGTTTCTTCTTCTTTGTATGTATGTACTCCTGCGAACTCTGGTATTCACGGCTCATAACTACTTACATTCTTGTTCTTCTTATGATTTTTGTTTTTCACGAAATCACTTAGTACATTCTTCAGTACTAGCATGTCTTCAAAATTTCCGATGCTGCACAGCAGGACGGGTGTTGTCTCATATTTGTTACTCCACCCTGCTGCTGCACCCTGGTGTGAAATTGAGCAACTCCGAACCCTCTTCTCGATGCTCTTCCGTAGGTAGAATTGTCCAAGCACATACATTACACAGAACCAGCTGAACCATTCCTTGTGGCAGACATCCCTGTTCCTAACTGAATTAACACATCTATGTGCCAAACCGAAGCAATGTGTGTCTAACTTGTGGGGACATGTGTTCAGAACTATCAAAGTCATGGAAGGAACTGACTTAGGTTTTCTTAAATAATTTTTTTCAACTCCAGAAAAATACGATCATATATGTTTTGATTCAACACCAGCGGGGCAAGAAGCTGGTGTTGATTCAATCTGGATTATGTCCACACATGTGGGATCAAATAACGTTGTACGCAACATGCGGGTTCCAGCCAGTTTGCAGTTGTGTAGCTCAAACTAAAGAAGATTCGATACTGAGCAAATAATGCCTTTGAGATACACAAATTCAGACACACATTTATAGTGTCAGATAAATGGTATGCATGTTTCTCGCGGCGATCCTGACGATTAGGAGCCTGTAAAACCTGCTACTCCGGTAACTTGAGGAAAACAAATGAAACTAACAAGACACATTGTTTTGCTGCAATTTTTACTCACTGGCCGTTAATTTGAGTTTCTGCGTTGCGAACAGAGTTCAGCCCAAGTTACAATTGTTTCTTCTTCTTTGTATGTATGTACTCCTGCCAACTCTGGTATTCACGGCTCATAACTACTTACATTCTTGTTCTTCTTATGATTTTTGTTTTTCACGAAATCACTTAGTACATTCTTCAGTACTAGCATGTCTTCAAAATTTCCGATGCTGCACAGCAGGACGGGTGTTGTCTCATATTTGTTACTCCACCCTGCTGCTGCACCCTGGTGTGAAATTGAGCAACTCCGAACCCTGTTCTCGATGCTCTTCCGTAGGTAGAATTGTCCAAGCACATACATTACACAGAACCAGCTGAACCATTCCTTGTGGCAGACATCTCTGTTCCTAACTGAATTAACACATCTATGTGCCAAACCGAAGCAATGTGTGTCTAACTTGTGGGGACATGTGTTCAGAACTATCAAAGTCATGGAAGGAACTGACTTAGGTTTTCTTAAATAATTTTTTTCAACTCCAGAAAAATACGATCATATATGTTTTGATTCAACACCAGCGGGGCAAGAAGCTGGTGTTGATTCAATCTGGATTATGTCCACACATGTGGGATCAAATAGCGTTGTACGCAACATGCGGGTTCCAGCCAGTTTGCAGCTGTGTAGCTCAAACTAAAGAAGATTGGATACTGAGCAAATAATGCCTTTGAGATACACAAATTCAGACACGCGTTCATAGTGTCAGATAAATGGTATGCATGTCTCTCGCGGCGATCCTGGCGATTAGGAGCCTGTAAAACCCGCTACTCCGTAAATTGAGGAAAACAAATGAAACTAACAAGACACATTGTTTCGCTGCAATTTTTACTCACTGGCCGTTAAATTGAATTTCTGCGTTGCGAACAGAGTTCAGCCCAAGTTACAATTGTTTCTTCTTTTTTGTATGTATGTATGTACTCCTGCCAACTCTGGTATTCACGGCTCATAACTACTTACATTCTTGTTCTTCTTATGATTTTTGTTTTTCGCGAAATCACTTAGTACATTCTTCAGTACTAGCATGTCTTCAAAATTTCCGATGCTGCACAGCAGGACGGGTGTTGTATCATATTTGTTACTCCACCCTGCTGCTGCACCCTGGTGTGAAACTGAGCAACTCCGAACCCTCTTCTCAATGCTCTTCCGTAGGTAGAATCGTCCAAGCACATACATTACACAGAACCAGCTGAACCATTCCTTGTGGCAGACATCCCTGTTCCTAACTGAATTAACACATCTATGTGCCAAACCGAAGCAATGTGTGTCTAACTTGTGGGGACATGTGTTCAGAACTATCAGAGTCATGGAAGGAACTGACTTAGGTTTTCTTAAATGATTTTTTTCAACTCCAGAAAAATACGGTCATATATGTTTTGATTCAACACCAGCGGGGCAAGAAGCTGGTGTTGATTCAATCTGGATTATGTCCACACATGTGGGATCAAATAGCGCTGTACGCAACATGCGGGTTCCAGCCAGTTTGCAGCTGTGTAGCTCAAACTAAAGAAGATTGGATACTGAGCAAATAATGCCTTTGAGATACACAAATTCAGACACGCGTTTATAGTGTCAGATAAATGGTATGCATGTTTCTCGCGGCGATCCTGACGATTAGGAGCCTGTAAAACCTGCTACTCCGGTAAATTGAGGAAAACAAATGAAACTAACAAGACACATTGTTTCACTGCCATTTTTACTCATTGGCCGTTAAATTGAGTTTCTGCGTTGCGAACAGAGTTCAGCCCAAGTTACAATTGTTTCTTCTTTTTTGTATGTATGTACTCCTGCCAACTCTGGTATTCACGGCTCATAACTACTTACATTCTTGTTCTTCTTATGATTTTTGTTTTTCGCGAAATCACTTAGTACATTCTTCAGTACTAGCATGTCTTCAAAATTTCCGATGCTCCACAGCAGGACGGGTGTTCTGTCATATTTGTTACTCCACCCTGCTGCTGCACCCTGGTGTGAAACTGAGCAACTCCGAACCCTCTTCTCGATGCTCTTCCGTAGGTAGAATCGTCCAAGCACATACATTACACAGAACCAGCTGAACCATTCCTTGTGGCAGACATCCCTGTTCCTACCTGAATTAACACATCTATGTGCCAAACCGAAGCAATGTGTGTCTAACTTGTGGGGACATGTGTTCAGAACTATCAGAGTCATGGAAGGAACTGACTTAGGTTTTCTTAAATGATTTTTTTCAACTCCAGAAAAATACGATCATATATGTTTTGATTCAACACCAGAGGGGCAAGAAGCTGGTGTTGATTCAATCTGGATTATGTCCACACATGTGGGATCAAATAGCGCTGTACGCAACATGTGGGATCCAGCCAGTTTGCAGTTGTGTAGCTCAAACTAAAGAAGATTGGATACTGAGCAAATAATGCCTTTGAGATACACAAATTCAGACACGCGTTTATAGTGTCAGATAAATGGTATGCATGTTTCTCGCGGCGATCCTGACGATTAGGAGCCTGTAAAACCTGCTACTCCGGTAAATTGAGGAAAACAAATGAAACTAACAAGACACATTGTTTCGCTGCAATTTTTACTCACTGGCCGTTAATTTGAGTTTCTGCGTTGCGAACAGAGTTCAGCCCAAGTTACAATTGTTTCTTCTTCTTTGTATGTATGTACTCCTGCCAACTCTGGTATTCACGGCTCGTAACTACTTACATTCTTGTTCTTCTTATGATTTTTGTTTTTCACGAAATCACTTAGTACATTCTTCAGTACTAGCATGTCTTCAAAATTTCTGATGCTGCACAGCAGGACGGGTGTTGTGTCATATTTGTTACTCCACCCTGCTGCTGCACCCTGGTGTGAAACTGAGCAACTCCGAACCCTTTTCTCGATGCTCTTCCGTAGGTAGAATCGTCCAAGCACATACATTACACAGAACCAGCTGAACCATTCCTTGTGGCAGACATCCCTGTTCCTAACTGAATTAACACATCTATGTGCCAAACCGAAGCAATGTGTGTCTAACTTGTGGGGACATGTGTTCAGAACTATCAGAGTCATGGAAGGAACTGACTTAGGTTTTCTTAAATGATTTTTTTCAACTCCAGAAGAATACGATCATATATGTTTTGATTCAACACCAGCGGGGCAAGAAGCTGGTGTTGATTCAATCTGGATTATGTCCACACATGTGGGATCAAATAGCGCTGTACGCAACATGCGGGTTCCAGCCAGTTTGCAGTTCTGTAGCTCAAACTAAAGAAGATTGGATACTGAGCAAATAATGCCTTTGAGATACACAAATTCAGATACGCGTTCATAGTGTCAGATCAATGGTATGCATGTTTCTCGCGGCGATCCTGGCGATTAGGAGCCTGTAAAACCTGCTACTCCGGTAAATTGAGGAAAACAAATGAAACTAACAAGACACATTGTTTCGCTGCAATTTTTACTCACTAGCCGATAAATTGAATTTCTGCGTTGCGAACAGAGTTAAGCCCAAGTTACAATTGTTTCTTCTTTTTTGTATGTATGTATATACTCCTGCCAACTCTGGTATTCACGGCTCATAACTACTTACATTCTTGTTCTTCTTATGATTTTTGTTTTTCGCGAAATCACTTAGTACATTCTTCAGTACTAGCATGTCTTCAAAATTTCCGATGCTGCACAGCAGGACGGGTGTTGTGTCATACTTGTTACTCCACCCTGCTGCTGCACCCTGGTGTGAAACTGAGCAACTCCGTACCCTCTTCTCGATGCTCTTCCGTAGGTAGAATCGTCCAAGCACATACATTACACAGAACCAGCTGAACCATTCCTTGTGGCAGACATCCCTGTTCCTAACTGAATTAACACATCTATGTGCCAAACCGAAGCAATGTGTGTCTAACTTGTAGGGACATGTGTTCAGAACTATCAGAGTCATGGAAGGAACTGACTTAGGTTTTCTTAAATGATTTTTTTCAACTCTAGAAAAATACGATCATATATGTTTTGATTCAACACCAGCGGGGCAAGAAGCTGGTGTTGATTCAATCTGGATTATGTCCACACATGTGGGATCAAATAGCGCTGTACGCAATATGCGGGTTCCAGCCAGTTTGTAGTTGTGTAGCTCAAACTAAAGAAGATTGGATACTGAGCAAATAATGCCTTTGAGATACACAAATTCAGACACGCATTTATAGTGTCAGATAAATGGTATGCATGTTTCTCGCGGCGATCCTGACGATTAGGAGCCTGTAAAACCTGCTACTCCGGTAACTTGAGGAAAACAAATGAAACTAACAAGACACATTGTTTTGCTGCAATTTTTACTCACTGGCCGTTAATTTGAGTTTCTGCGTTGCGAACAGAGTTCAGCCCAAGTTACAATTGTTTCTTCTTTTTGTATGTATGTACTCCTGCCAACTCTGGTATTCATGGCTCATAACTACTTACATTCTTGTTCTTCTTATGATTTTTATTTTTTGCGAAATCACTTAGTACATTCTTCAGTACTAGCATGTCTTCAAAATTTCCGATGCTGCACAGCAGGACGGGTGTTGTGTCATATTTGTTACTCCACCCTGCTGCTGCACCCTGGTGTGAAACTGAGCAACTCCGAACCCTTTTCTCGATGCTCTTCCGTAGGTAGAATCGTCCAAGCACATACATTACACAGAACCAGCTGAACCATTCCTTGTGGCAGACATCCCTGTTCCTAACTGAATTAACACATCTATGTGCCAAACCGAAGCAATGTGTGTCTAACTTGTGGGGACATGTGTTCAGAACTATCAGAGTCATGGAAGGACCTGACTTAGTTTTTCTTAAATGATTTTATTCAACTCCAGAAAAATACGATCATATATGTTTTGATTCAACACCAGCGGGGCAAGAAGCCGGTGTTGATTCAATCTGGATTATGTCCACACATGTGGGATCAAATAGCGCTGTACGCAACATGGGGGTTCCAGCCAGTTTGCAGTTGTGTAGCTCAAACTAAAGAAGATTGGATACTGAGCAAATAATGCCTTTGAGATACACAAATTCAGACACGCGTTTATAGTGTCAGATAAATGGTATGCATGTTTCTCACGGCGATCCTGACGATTAGGAGCCTGTAAAACCTGCTACTCCGGTAAATTGAGGAAAACAAATGAAACTAACAAGACACATTGTTTCGCTGCAATTTTTACTCACTGGCCGTTAATTTGAGTTTCTGCGTTGCGAACAGAGTTCAGCCCAAGTTACAATTGTTTCTTCTTTTTTGTATGTATGTACTCCTGCCAACTCTGGTATTCACGGCTCATAACTACTTACATTCTTGTTCTTCTTATGATTTTTGTTTTTCGCAAAATCACTTAGTACATTCTTCAGTACTAGCATGTCTTCAAAATTTCCTATGCTGCACAGCTGGACGGGTGTTGTGTCATATTTGTTACTCCACCCTGCTGCTGCACCCTGGTGTGAAACTGAGCAACTCCGAACCCTCTTCTCGATGCTCTTCCGTAGGTAGAATCGTCCAAGCACATACATTACACAGAACCAACTGAACCATTCCTTGTGGCAGACATCCCTGTTCCTAACTGAATTAACACATCTATATGCCAAACCGAAGCAATGTGTGTCTAACTTGTGGGGACATGTGTTCAGAACTATCAGAGTCATGGAAGGAGCTGACTTAGGTTTTCTTAAATGATTTTTTTCAACTCCAGAAAAATACGATCATATATGTTTTGATTCAACATCAGCGGGGCAAGAAGCCGGTGTTGATTCAATCTGGATTATGTCTACACATGTGGGATCAAATAGCGCTGTACGCAACATGCGGGTTCCAGCCAATTTGCAGTTGTGTAGCTCAAACTAAAGAAGATTGGATACTAAGCAAAGAATGCTTTTGAGATACACAAATTCAGACACGCGTTTATAGTGTCAGATAAATGGTATGCATGTTTCTCGCGGCGATCCTGACGAAGGAGAAGGAGAAGAAGAAGAATAAGAGGACGAAGAAGAGGAAGAAGAAGGAGAAGAAGAAGAATAAGAGGACGAAGAAGAAGAGGACGAAGAAGAAGGAGAAGAAGGAGAAGAGGAGGAAGAAGAAGGAGAAAATATTCACAAAGAAATTAAATACAGCAATAAAAACTATATAAAAAATTACTCAAAAATAAATAGAAGAAAATAAATAATGCAGAAAAAAAATTATATAAAGCAAAAATATTCACAACTAAATACAGCAAAAAACATGTTGGGGCACTGCTCGGTGGGCCTGCCAGACCTTGGGTGTGCAAATACATGCCCAATAGGGCCAGCAGGCTCACAGGGCAGCGCGCCCTAGGTAGGCCCAGAAGCCTGCTATATAGAGGAGTTCGAAAGGGCAGCCGCGGCTGGGTTTATAAACCAGTGCGGCTGCCCTTTGCTCGGTGAGGTGGGACTAAATGTAGCGCACTGCGAGTGGCAGCGCACGGTCATTAGTACCGGTTGGTGGCTCCAACCGGTACTAATGTGTTGCCCTTTAGTACCAGTTGGAGCCACCAACCGGTACTAAAGGTCCTCGTTTCCCGTCGCTTGGGCTGGCCAAAATTGGCCTTTAGTACCGGTTGGTGGCTCCAACCGGTACTAAAGACCCCTTCTATATATATGGCACTTACGAAAATTCAGTTATCGTCGCCAGTTCGTTCCACTTCTCGCGC
>NC_057812.1:718778689-718788387 GCF_018294505.1 Triticum aestivum | reverse complement strand
TAGTTGAATTTGTTGAATTAATATATATAACTAGTTTATTTTTAGTAAATATAATGCTTAGTTTGAACTAGTTGAATTAATATATAGAACTAGTTTATTTTTAATAAATGCTTAGTTGAACTTGTTGAATTAATATATAAAAGTAGTTTATTTTTAGTAAATATAATGCTTAGTTGAACTAGTTGAATTAATATATAGAACTAGTTTATTTTATTAAATGCTTAGTTGAACTAGTTGAATTAATATAACTAGTTTATTTTTAGTAAATGCTTAGTTGAATTAATAGAAGTAGTTGAATTAATTGAATTAGTAAGTGTTTAATGTTTCGCCTAGTATGAACATAGGAAATGTCGTCTGACGACGGAAAAAATTTCATTATGTTCGAATACTGTGAAGACCAACGCGGCCAGTGCGACAGAAATTTCCTTGTTGATGGTAGGCGATTCAGCATCAAGCTGGATGAGACTTTCGAATTCGATACAGTAAGTCACTATGCTTCATTAAGAATTTTGTTTTCGTAATTAAGAATGACTTATATATGCTTCATTTGCCTGACTTATAATTTTTAATTTTCACTATTCTACTAGTGCATCCCCTGCCATGCAAGAATTTTTGTCTTGGATAAGATAGGTTTCAAAGATATGGAAACTATGGAGGTAAAGAGAGCTTACCTGAAAACTGAGCATGATGGTTATACTTTCAACGTCAAAGTATACAATGCACACAGGTACACCTATTTTGAATGCAAAACTTGGCAAGCACTGTGCAAGGCTTATGCATTTGAGCCTGGTATGGTTATCACCTTTGATATTCGTCCGAAAAATGATATTGAAGGTAATAGAGACATATGGGTCGATGTGCAGACGCCTCCAGTTCTACCATTATGTGAGTTCTTCTCAATTATATTTTTTTCTTTGATATTGCTTATTAAAAAATAACTGACAACTAATTTCTATTGACAGCTTATCTCCATTCAACCAAACATGTCCGGCGCTTGGTAGACAGGACCTAGTACTGACCCGGAGCTGAACTAAACTGCGAGGAGATAAGTCATTATGTTTCATGGCTTGAGGATCTTCATACTGTCAAGACAAATTTTCTTCATGCACTTAGAAATGTTAGTACTCAAAACGTGCGACCAATAGTGATGGTATTGAACTACGGTCACATCTATTTAGGAATGATGGTAAGATATTTACTATTTGTCCTCAGTGCATATTTTGCATACATAATTTTTTTTTCTAAATTTTCATTGCTAAGTATATTAATTAAGTACTATATGATGTTCTTCAATAGGAACTCCCGATGACAGTTGTGCCTCAGGGGATCGAGACTAAAGGTCAGATGTCAATTGTTAGCTTACGGCCAAGATATCCTGCATTGCACATGAATGCATTCAGGATTTCTAGAAGCGATGAATGCTTAACAGTGAAAGATTTGAGGAAAATTGTTAATGATCGCAGAGAAGTACTAGGGGGCAGCAATGAGAAGCGCAGCCCACGATTAGAAGACAGGTTCATCGGCATGCTCCAGTATGATCAATCAGGAGAGCTATATATGTTCTATGCTATTTTACCAGAGAGAGAGAGTAGCTAGCAGGAGTGATTTAGCTAGTTCTTCATGCTGCTCTTAATTAGTACTTGTCCTTTCATGTCCGTGTTCTTCGTTCTGAACTTAAGTGATTTGCTTTTGTGGTGTTATATATGAACGCTTATAATATCATGACAATCATGTTGAACTCGATCGATAATATTTTTGCTTCTGGTACAAGTGAATGTTTCTTCTTTAAGCTAGTAGTGCTGATGGTGATTAGATAGCTAGTTAATTATTATATCATTTAATGAAAGAAACCGCAGATTAGTTTCAGCTGGATGGATCCTACCTAAGTGATCAAGTATATGCCATATCTGTATATATTATAGTTGATCAAGTATAATATGGATATGGCATATACTCTAGCTAGCTAGCTAGCGAGCTAGCTAGTAGAGATATCCAATAATGCATCCAGTCGAAACTAATCCGCGGCAGTTTCACCTAATGATTTAACAACTCATTATAATGTAAACGGGCCTCCACGCAAACGGGTCTGCCTCGTGCCACGTGGTGGCACTTTAGCGCCGATTCGTGACGAACCGGTAATAAAGGGGGGGGCGCCTTTAGTCCCCATTCTTTAGTGCCGGTTTGCCAACCGGCACTAAAGGCCGTCACGAACCGGCACTAAAGCCCAGTTCTGCACTAGTGAGCCATGACAGTGACACATCCTTCGCATTTCCAAATATGAAGGAGCTTACACTACAAGATCTTATCTCTTTGGAGAGATGGTGGCGAACGGATAATGATGGGATGCAAGAAGAGATAGTGTTTCCGAAGCTTGAGAAGTTGGTTATTAGCTACTGTGGAAAGTTGACAGCACTGCCAGGACATCCGATCTTCCCTAACCTCCAGGACGTTCACATTGAGGGATGTCCAGAGTTGACAACTGAAGCTAAATCACCAAAGCTCAGTGTATTGAACATGGAAGGACACGAGGCAGAGTTTTTCTTGTGGGTAGCTAGATATATGACTTCATTGACCAATCTGGTACTGATTAGCATTGAACATAGTGCAGATACAACCTCAATGGGGGCGGAGAATAGTTTGGGGGAAGTGGTGAACGTCAAGGAGAATGGGAATGATCAAGACTTTCCTCTAGAAGTTTTGGTGTTGAAAGACTTTAAGTCAGGTATAAGTGTAACAGTGCTGTGCGCATGCTTTGTACACCTTCAAGATTTGTCAATTATGAGTTGCCATGAGCTCGTCCACTGGCCGGAAACATTGTTCGAAGGATTGGTATCTCTGAGGAAGCTTTGGATTCAGCAATGCAATAATCTGACTGGATATGCACAAGTTTCTGCTGAGCCATCAACATCATCGGAAACAAGTCAGCTCCTGCCACGTCTAGAGTCTCTCGGGATATACAGTTGCAAAAACTTGGTTGAGCTCTTCAACGTCCCTGCATCTCTCAGGACAATGAACATTTCTTATTGCAGTAAGCTTGAGTCCACATCCGGCAGGAAGCAGCAGCAGGGACAGTCAGTACCATCGATTCATCAAGGGTCAACAGCCAGTATAGAAGCATTATCATTATGCGGCTGTCATGGCTTAACAGGTGTCCTCTATTTTCCCCCGTCCCTCAAGAGACTAAACATTGTTAGCTGTCATGGGTTGGCATCTCTTGAAACCCACTCTCCCGAGTGCCCATCGTTGGAGTACCTCGAGCTTTGGCACTGCAGGGCCCTGGAATCCCTACCGGACGGGCCGCAAGTATACTCATCTCTCCAACATCTTCGCATTGAACACTGTTCTTCTCTGAAGACGCTCCCTGCAAGCCTGCAGCAACGGCTGGGCAGCCTCCAGGTGGAACGGATAGATGCCTGTTATTATGGAAGTAAGCACGCTGTTACCTTCTCTATTACTACTTACTAGCGAGTTTTAGATGTGCTAGTTAGAAAATGATAATAGCTTCACTAGTAGTAGTATAACAGAAAACTAGAGCAAGATAAATATTCCTTTGACCTAAATCCATCATTTCTTTCTTTAATGATATTCCTCTTAAGTGTAAGTTTTTACATGATTAATCTGTGCAGATAAGCCAAAGACATGGAAGTGTGTCTGCAAAGCTTGAACTACTGTTCTGAAAGACCTGGAAAATATGCTGTCTGCAAAGGTTGGTGATACTGTACCCCTTAGATTTATTTTCGATGATATGTTTGGCTTTCTTCTGGGGTTGATAGCGTATGGCTTCTTCGCACAATTCTTCCAGCACATACAGAAGGACGGAGAAGAGCGATCGCTTGTAGTACGACTATTCTCTTGCAAGCCGGTCACTATTTTCTTGGCAGGATCAGCCGGCTACAGGAAGTTGTTGGCTTGTTGCCATGTTGAGTTATATATATATAGGAGGAAGAAGTACGTCGGTGAAGCAACGTGGGCCCCACAAGGGTGGAGGGCGCGCCCAGGGGGGTAGGCGTGCCCCCCTACCTCGTGCCTTTCTCGTTCGTTGCTTTGCATAGACTCCAAGTCCTCTGGATCACATTCGTTTCGAAAATCACGTTCCCGGAGGTTTCATTCCGTTTGATATTTTTTTCTGCGAAACATTGAAATAGGCAAAAAAAAGCAATATAGGCTGGGCCTCCGGTTAATAGGTTAGTCCCAAAAATAATATAAAAGTGTATAGTAAAACCCAATAAACATTCAAAACAGAATATAATATAGCATTGAACAATAAAAAAATAGAGATACGTTGGAGACGTATCAGTTTGGTAGGTTTAGCTGTGATGTATCCTCTCTTCGGGTCGAGCATCCCTTTTCTTTCTGCTCCGGTCACCATGTTCACGCCTGCCCGCGTTCGTGCCATGTGTTGTACTCCTATCTATACTGATTCTATTTTCTTTTATCAATGCAATGATACACAAGCTTTGCGTATTTGAGAAATAATGTTCTGAGCAGGATGTGATTGCTCGTGAGGAAAACGGAAGCAAAAAAAGACGCCTACTATTATTGACTTTTGCAGAGAAATGTCGATTCAGCTGGGCCGACTTCCGCAGAGAAATGTCAATTCAGCTGGGCCTTTGAGCAGATGGCATCCCCAAGAATCCAATGGCACACAACTATCATTTTCCCCCCAAAGTGATAACATGTACCGTCAGAGAGGGGGGGGGGGTGGAGAAGCTATCCGTGCTAACTACATTATTAAGGTGGATAACTGCACATCAGGCAACATGCAGAGGTGGAGAGGACAATAATTTTCTGAGCTCCAAGAATCCAATGACTATAGGACGAACTCTTTCCCCCCAAATGCATTTTTTTCTGCCTCCATTAGAACTTGAAGAGGTGGAGAGTACAATGATGATCTGAGCAGGATGTGCTTGCTTGCTACCTGTAACCATATTCCAGCGTCGTGTGGGGGGTGGGGATCGACTATGTCTCTAGACATTAGGATGCAGATTATGTTTCCTCTAGATTCCTTTTTGGAGCATCGGTTTATGCTACTACTTTTCTCCTAGAGCACAAAATCAGTCTTTTTTTTGTGAAATTTTGCACGCATGTAAAAGACAAGAATATATCAGATTAAATAAATCAATATTTTTAAATAAAAAAGTTAAAGTATTCGCAAGTCACAACAACAAGGAGAAGCACAAGGTGGAGAGGACAATAATGTTGTGAGCAGAGATATGTTGGCCGCAAATGACGCCTAGTACATGTGGAAGAGAATAAGCAAATGACGGCCGCAAACTCCTAACGGTGCTTAGGCACAGGTCCAATGACCAGAGGGCTAACTAGTGTGTCCTTAAACATGTGCTATAGCATTCAGTATTGCTCAGTTTATGTACACGACGTACATGTTCAGTTAGAGATCAATGGATGGTGATAGTTAAGAGTAAGGTCTCTAAACCTTCTATATTCTAGCCCTAAGCTATAATGCTAGACCTTACAACTCATGATAGACAACACTAACTGAATCCAGGTCCAGCTAACACAAGATACGTTGCTTAACACTGTTCATCTTCTGAGCAGAGGTACTGCTTGTACTATTAAGCTACTCCCTCTGTCCTTTAAAGAGTGTACTTTCAACTTTATTGGAGAGTCAAACTATCTCAAAGTTTAACTGAATTTGTGTAAAAATATATTAATGTTTATGAAACTAAATAGATATATGATGAAAATATATTTTATCATGAATCTAATACTACTAATTTGATGGCATAAATGTTGGTGTATTATTGTACTATTAATAAGCTAGATAACTGTAAGAGCTTGGAGAGGTGGAGTCGACAATGATGGTCTGAACAGGATGCTGGGACATCAGTGGATTCTCCAGGAATCCAATGACCATAGGACAAACTGATTTTCCTCGAATGTGCCGTCTCTGGCTCCATTAGGCTTTGCAGAGGTGGAGAGTACAATAATGGTTTGAGCAGGATGTATTTTCTTGCTTGTTTCCGACAACCTAGCAGCTTTCTCTCAATGCAATAATGATCTGAGGGCATTTCCAACGTGTCCGGTAGCACTTTGCACTCATTGGTCCGCGGACTCGTCGGGTTCTCCGAAACACCGCAAACTGGATGTAAATCAATGAGAGCTTTGCAGGCATCCACTCGTCGGGTTCTCCGAAACCCCGCAAACTGGATGTAAATCAATGAGAGCATTGCGGGCATCCAGACAACAGCCACCTACGCGCCCGACACCTCGGTCCGTCCCAAAAAGACCCTCTCCGTGCAAAGCAGTTACCGCACATTCATGCCGTTAGCGCCGCTTCAGAGCGAATGTGACTCCACGGCATTGATGCCAGTCAGAGGCGACCATACGAGTGGGCGGCGCCACTTCAATGTCGACGCGGCGATCGAGAAGTCTACTTCGGCAGGTGAGCCACATTGAAGACGGTTTCCCGTCCATTCGCCTGGTTGTGCCGATTTAAGCACGGTTGCGATACCGTCTACACTAAACCGCCCATCCTCCCATATTCCCTCACGGCACATTCTGTCCTCTCCGCTCACAGGACGATGCTAAAATCGTTGGTCTCAGTGTCGACAGGCAATAGCCGCCTGGCATCCACCGTGACCGGCTCCTCCGTGAAGATCTCATCCAGTGACGAGGAGGAGCAGCCAATGTGGTAGTCACGCCTACTCGCGGAGGCGACGAGGACGGACGAGGAGTACCAGCAGCAAACCGAGCTTATGATTGAAATGTAGCTGTGGTACTGTGGTCCGACACCGCCCTCGCCACCGCCAGCCTACGTGAAAGGAGGAGTCGGCATTGCCGCCTCGCCGACCCGTCAAGGCGGAGCCAGTATCCCCGTTGCGCCATGTCTGGCGTGATTGGGCACCTCCTCCACCATTACCTCAATGGCTGCAGCGGCTGCGTCTCCTCATCGTCGTGGACCATCGTCACGAAGGAGGATAGGTGGTCAGGCAAGTGGCGCGGCGGAAGTCATGCAACGCGGCACGCCACTCGACGTTCACGAAGTCTGATGTGGTGTCGGCATGAGCCCGCGACTGGCCGTCCGACATGTAGGAGGACGTGTCGCATGAGCTGCGACTAGAGGCGGGCGAATGGAAGCGGCAAGGACGGACGCCAAGATATGTAGTTAAAGGATATTAAGGGAGGAAGGGTGAGACACCCTAAAGTCTAAATACCTCTTCCTCTTTGTGAATGATTATAAATCACATTTTTTTTAATTTTACCACACATGGAAATGACAAAGAAGTTCTTAATTAGAAGGATGGTGAAAAAGAAGGTTAATTTCATAGAAGCACGTAAAGGATCGGCCCAGCTCAGCTACTTAACACAACTATAGCAAAGTGACGTGAGTTTCCTTCCCATTTCCCTGTCCCAGACGCGGAAACGCGGCTTCACCTTGACTCCACTCTCCACTCTTCACTATTTATCTTCCCTCTCGGAGGCCCCAAATCCCCATCACATATTCACATCTACTCTCCTCCGCCACCACATTCTCAACCCCGCGCTCCCGTCCTGCCCCACCACCGCTCAATCCACCTCCGGCCGCAGATCCGTCGCTCCCTGTGCGCCAGCGCCGCCGCGCTTACTCGCGGTCGCAGCACACAAGCGTAGCTAGTCAGCCAAGAGAGAAGCGAGAGACTAAGATCGACATGTCAGAAATCGTCAACAACCTCCTCGGCAAACTCGCCGACCTACTGGGCGACGAGTGTCAGAAGCTCAAAGGGGTGGAGCATCATGTGCAGTTCCTCGAGGATGAGCTCAGCGCCATGAAAGCTCGCCTCGAGGAGCTGGGGCCAAGGGATGAACTCGATCCCTCGACGAAGGACTGGCAGGGCCATGTCAGCGATATGGCCCACGACATGGAGGATTGCATTGATGACTTCATTCTCAATCTTAGAAGTGTCAATGCCAACGCAGGTTTTATTGAGAAGGTCACTCAATTTCTCAAGAACCTGTGGGTGCGTTATCAGTTTACAAGCCAGATTCAAGAGCTCAAGGATCGTGCCATAGAGACGAATCATCGACGCAAAAGGTACAAGCGTGATGATAGCAGTAACTCTAGCTCTGACCTTGTGGCTGTCGATCCTCGGATGCCGGCACTCTACAGAGAGGCAGCCTGCCTTGTGGGTATTGATGGCCCAAGGGAAGAGCTTGTCCGTTGGCTGACAGATAGTGAGCAAGAACTCAAGGTGGTCTCTATTGTGGGATTCGGAGGTCTTGGTAAAACCACACTTGCCAAACAGGTGTATGATAAGATTGGTGGACAATTCAATTGTAAGGCATTTGTGTCGGTTTCCCAGAGACCAAACATGGCAAGGCTCTTGACTGGGCTACAATCAAAGCTCAAGAGAACAGAGCATTGCTGCACTCAGGAGGTGCAAGAGGTGCAAGACATCATCAGGAAGCTTCGAGAGCATCTCACACACGAGAGGTACTTCAAATAGTCACTCATGGAATTGCATGGTATATAGCTAGTGGATGCTGATAATTGTGTGATTCATTTGATGCTCCTCTTGTGGCTGACGCCTTATAGAGAATGTTTTGGCACGTTTTAACATATTTTAAGCAGTTGTTAATTGTTATAGAAATTTCTGTTGAGCACAGGCTAAATCATGTTTCGGCTATTGGCCATGAAAATTTTGAGCTCATAAGAAGGATAATTAAGACCGAAGTTGTAGGACAAAGTTAAATAAGTGACCCTTATTTCCATACACTTCCTAGAGAATTGATGGTGGATATTGAAACATCCCACTTTTGGACAAATGGGTGCTATAGTCCATTTTGCGTGTTAGAGACACTAGTCCTCATTATAATCTGTTTATATGGATACCTGATTGGACCCAAGCCCTTGCCCATTTTAGTGTACATAATAGTTTCTGTTTCTATCTTATCACTCGTTTGGCATGCAGTACATCATTTCTTATCTTTTATCCATCACTATTGCTTCAATAGTCCTTCATAAGCCTCCACATTCGACTGGAATATAATCCTTGTCCCTGGAGCGCTGGCACAACATTTGCGGTCAGAATGGAGGTAGGCAGGCACTACGAGTGACGTGTATTTGCAGTGCCAATGGAGGCGGCACCGTTAGAGGACAGCTCGACCATTTCATCCCCCCTGAAAGAACGAGAGAGTATGGGTCATCGTTGTAGTCATTTTAACCAAGTTGAAAAAATATCAAGGTATTCAGTTGGGAACATATAGTACTTAGAAGTACAATGGCATATATGGATTTTGTGTTTACCTTTTAATGCTAATTAAAATGTAGGGGTTCAAAATTTCCCATGGATTTCTTCTTTTTCGTATTGGTTCACCAACAAATTATTTAATCCAGTAATGTGGGAGTTGTGTGCAGTACTGGTTGTGTGGCACATTTGATACTGCTGGGTATGTAACATTCCTATGATTGCGATTTTGTATAGGAAACAAAATATGTCAAGAGATGCTTACAGCAGAACTTGAATTTGCACGGTTAAACTATGCATGCCTTCTATATATCTTGGCAGATTGAGTAATGATTTTGTAACATAGCAATTTAGATCTAAATTAAATCCATTGTAATTGAACTTAACACATTCATGTAATGTTAGTACTCCCTGTCCATAATTGCATGACGGTACTCTCCTGTCCACAATTAAATGACGCACATGCTTTCTGATGGTTAATTTTGACCATCGTTTTTTCCAATAAAACACAGA
>NC_057812.1:718776995-718778672 GCF_018294505.1 Triticum aestivum | reverse complement strand
CACATGCAGCTTTCAACATAGCTCCGCCGCTGAGAATGAAGTATCTTTTTTTTAGGCTAAGAACAAAGTTTCTGATGGCAATTTTTATTTGATGCATTAGTTATATATTTTAAATTTTATTGATGGTCAAACTTAAATAATGGAAAACAATGGTGCAATGTAAATGGGGACAGGGAAGTATTACTTATGGTTGAATGTCATATGAATCTCTTGATTTAGCCTAAGAAATAACCAATTTGCTTTAATCAAGTTTGTTTTATTGTTTTTGTTCACCGTCTTTGAAAACTGTCAATGATTTTATATAAGTATATATATATATATATTGTATTGTACTACATGTAACATATATACTAACGTATTCAAACAATGACAGGTACTTTATCGTAGTCGATGACTTGTGAGGTCGACAAACATGGGATGATATTAGTTGTGCTTTTCCAGATAATGGCAATGGTAGTAGAATAATCGTAACTACACGAGTGGAAGATGTGGCTTGCTGGGCATGTCACAATCGCCAGCAGTGCATTTACAAAATGAAGCCTCTCAACGACCAAGACTCAAAAAGGTTATTCTTTAGTAGAGTGTTTGGGCCTGAGCATGTCTCTCCATCCCATATGAAGAAGTTTCAACTGAAATTTTGAAGAGGTGTGGTGGACTGCCCCTCGCTGTTATTACAATAGGCGGCATATTAGCTAGTCGTCCAGGAATATTAAGGCAGGATTGGGAGAGCATAAGGAGTTACTTGGGAGTTCAATCTGCCACAGACCTCACCATGGAAGGAATGAGGCGTATATTAAACCTTAGCTACATGCATCTTCCTGTTCATCTTCGGGCATGTTGCTTACGTCTTGGTATGCATCCAGAGGACTACGAGATCATGAGGGATGATCTTGTTCGACAATGGATAGCTGAAGGCCTTGTGCGCAGTTTACCTGGGCTAGATTTGGAGGATGTTGCAAGGAGTTATTTCAATGAGCTTATCAACAGAAGCTTGATTCAGCCTGAACGGACAGTCGCTGGGGATGTGATTTCTTGCAAAGTGCATGATGTGATTCCTGATGTTATTATAAGCAAATGTCAAGAAGAAAATTTCATGAGTGTGGTATACAATTCTGAAGACATGGCAAGATTGCATGAATGCAAGCCCAAGGTCCGCCAATTGTTCTTTTGCTCGAGTTCTAATGATGCCACAAATGGTACAATATCAAGGGCTACTGGTCTGTCGAAGGTTAGATCGATTATGTCATTCGGAGGGTCCAAGTACTTGAATTCTTTATTGTTTTCCAAATATCTCCGGGTGCTGCTCATTGAAAACTGGGGTATCACAGTTGATCTCAGTGATATCAACCGCTTGTTTCATCTGAGATATTTGAAGGTTACAGCAGGAAACATAAAGCTTCCGTCTGAATTGAAAGGACTAGTGCATTTGGAAACACTGGAACTGACTTCTGATTCAATTCCGTCTGATGTAGTTCAGTTGCCCCGTTTATCCCATCTGACTGCTCTATGTCATAGGCTGCCTGAAGGGATCGGCAACTTGAAATTACTGCGAACTCTGAATGGGTTTCAGTTGACAGGTTGCTCCTCAGAGGATATCAAGGGCCTGGGCGAGCTAACCAATTTGCGGGAGCTCTTTTTCGTCATAGAAGATACAACTGAAATTGATGATGCTTTGGT
>NC_057812.1:718768414-718776515 GCF_018294505.1 Triticum aestivum | reverse complement strand
GAAGTGGACCGTCGTGCCGAGTCTGCGTTCAGGGACGCCTTGCAGGCGCACCCGAACCGTCACTCCATTCGATTCAATTAGCAGCAAGAGCAGGCCGCAATTAGTCTTTCGATCGTCTTTTTTCCATAGTATTCAGTATTATTTTTCTTGCCGTTGGCTTTCTTGTAACCATGTACACTCTTGATGGGCACGGTGTAGGAGTTGTTTTCACACATCCCTTTGTTCATTTATTTATTCACTCCGTTAGTGCAGTGCCAATCGAGCTATGAGTTATTTGGCCAAATCATATACAGCGATCTTAAGTTTCTTTTACTACCACTTTTAGATCGGCAGCCTCGGAAGCTTTGTTCAGACAGTCGTAAACTAACAAGTCCTAGTTATCGGCGTGTGTGGCCGACTGTTTGGCCTTCCTTAGTGTGCTCAAGCTTCTGTTGTGATGAGGGCATCCTTGCAGGCTGTCGATGGCAGAGTCGAAAGCGCTTGCTCGGGGAGTAGTACGACAATCTCTGCTTACTTCCGTCGGTGCATCTCTTTGTGCGTGGCATTTTTGTCACATGTCAAATCGGCCTATTTGTTTTGGTTTTTGTCCAACTTTCTGTGATTAACCAGATAACTATCTTCTTCTTAATTAATAAATTGAGCCCTAAGGCTGGCCATAGTGGGGGTAACAAAGCTAGTATCATGTACTTGGGACTTGCAAACATGCTTATGTGGCAAGCAATTAAAGAAGAAAGAGAGGGTAGTAGTAACATAGATAGATACCGTAACATAATAAATGTTATACTACTATGTGTCATGCATGACAATAAATGAGACCATCTATGATACCACTTTATGATACTATGCACTATAGATGTAGTATCATAAACTAGTATCATATGCATGATACTAGTATATGTTACTCTCCATTATGACCAGCCTAAATGCTCCGGTTTCAAAAACAAATGCAATTGGCGTTCTTCACTAGGAAGAAATGGTAGACAGAAATAGAAGGATGCCGCTGTTTCGATCCCGCTGTTTCTACAATTAACCAGGTAAATCTCTTCTTCTTAATTGATAAATTGATTCCTAAAGGCTCCGGTTTCAGGAAAAAAAAAATACAATTAGCATTCTTAGCTAGGAAGAAATTAAGCGCCCATCATTACAGGCGTTCCTGCAAACGGGTGCACACCTCCCTCCCTTCTTCCCTTCAAACGGGCCGGCCCATATAAGGCTGCAATGAAGAAAGTTGTTCTCGGTTTTAAGAAGCTTCCAAAAGCTTTCCCAGCCGGGTTTTTTTTAGAACAAAGACGCTGGGCGCGTCCGGCTTTAAATTAATAAAGCCCACAACTAGGCAGCGTAACTGACACGGTCTGAGATTACACAACGAGCACGGAGGCTCCGGCCAAGTGGTAGCGCAAAGTCTGAATAGTTATCGGGCAGGCCAAAAGCAGCACTGAGCAAGCGAAGATGATTACATGGCTCGCAACCTGAGCTTAGAGCACGCAGGCTCGCTCGTGCGTGCGCCGTCCAAAAGGGCCACTTCAAGTCAAAGAAGAGGCGGGTGGCTCCCTAGCCATCAGGTAAACTTGACGAAGACGTTCTTGTGCATGTTGGAGTTTATCAGCATCCTTGCGCCTCGCCAACGGACTCCACTGCTGCAGGAAAAGGTTGCATTTGTAGATGATATTAGCAGGGTGTGATGGGAATATTCCTTCGATCGCTAGTTTGTTCCTCGTGAGACAGAGGGCCCAGGCCAGCGCCCCCACACAGCTCCAAAGAACGCGATTGTTGCCACCATGAACCGAGTCAACAATGGCCACGAGGTCGGCAGTCGAGCTCGGGTTCCATGTGGTGTTGGCTGCGGTGCGAAACGCAGCCCAAGCGAAACGCGCTAACGGGCAGCGAAAGAACACATGATTCGCGTCTTCCGGGACGTTGCACAAAGCACAAAGGCCGGAGGACGGGCCACTGCGTTTGGCAACATTAGCCGAGGTAGGCAATCTGTTGCGAAACAGTTGCCAAAAAAACACCTTAATTTTAAGCGGGAGTCGCGCAGTCCATAAGCCTTTCGGCGCGAGGGAGGACTGGCCCTGACAAAGTTTCCGGTACAACGACTTGACGGAAAACTTGCCGGATGGGGTGAGAGACCAAGTTACTGTATCCTCGTGCGGGGAAAGCGCGACCGGCGTGATTAGATCAAGCAAGACCGTGAAGTGAGCTTGGTCTGTACCCGTTAGTTCCCGTTTAAAGGAGATCGCGGGGAGGGGGGAGGAGGCAAGTGCCGTCGCAACATGCTGCTCCGGGTTGACCGCCAAGCTGTACAGGTCCTGCAAGTCTTGCCATAGAGGCCGATTTCCTACCCAGTGGTCTAACCAAAACCGGGACGAACGCCCATTGCCAATGCCGAACTTGGCCCCCATAGCGAAAGCCGGCCGAACCGCTTGCAGGTCGTTCCAGAAAGGAGAGCCCCTCGCCACTCCTTCGAAAAAATTCCCAGAGGGGAAGTACTTTGCACGCAACAGGTAAACCCACAGACCCGTCGCCCCCTGCGAGAGTTTCCAAATCCACTTACACATTAGCGCGATGTTGAGAATTCTAGTATTCGTGATCCCAAGCCCTCCCTGGGCTTTGGGCCGGCAAACCGCGTCCCACCTGACCATGTGGTACTTGCGTTTGGGCCCCGATCCTTCCCAAAAGAAACGGGACCTGGGTGTATCCATCTTGGCATGCACCCCTTCAGCCAGGAGGAAAAGACCCATGGCGAATTGCGGGAGCGAGGAGAGGCTTGCATTCGTGAGCACCAGCCTAGCGGCCCAGGACATAAACTTACCCCTCCACGGGCAAACCCGCCCGCCCACCTTAGTCCTGAGCGGAGCCCACCCCTCTATCGAGATGCGCTTGGCGTCCAACGGGAGGCCCAGATATGTAAACGGGAGTTTGCCAAGTTTACAGTTAAGTAGATCCGCGATGCGACTACCTTCGTGCTCGTCCATGCCCATGGGCATCACTTCACACTTGTGAAAGTTGATTTTAAGGCCCGACATGAGTTCGAAGCTTATAAGCAGGGCTTTAATTCTAGCCACACTGTGGAGGTCCGGCTGAAAAAGCAATAGCGTATCGTCCGCATATTGTAGATGTGATATCCCCCCTTGGATGAGGTGTCCCAACACCCCTTTGATGTGCCCAGCCTCCACCGCTTTCCGCAGCATTGCTGCCAGCGTAAGCCATGTTTGACATGGGATCACCTTTGCGTAAGCCACGTTTGTTCCTGAAGAAGTTCCCTACTTCTCCATTAACTGAGACCGCAATCTAGCCCCCGAGACCAATTGCATGACTCGATGCACCCACGCCGGCGAGAAACCTCTGCTAATAAGGATTTGTCGAAGAAAATCCCAATTAACGCGGTCGTAGGCCTTCTCGAAGTCTAACTTGAGAAGAATCGCAGATTCGTGCGTGCGTTTGAGCTCGTGGAGGGTCTCTTGTAAGGCTAACGGACCCTCCAAAATATTCCTCCCTCGGATGAAAGCCAATTGCGCACGACTAATGGTACGATGGGCGATCGGCGAGAGGCGGGTAGCGCAGCCTTTGGCGCATATTTTGAAAGGTACGTTGATGAGCGTAGTGGGTGTGTACTGGCGAATGTGGTCCGCACCAGGTACTTTCGGAATGAGCGACAGCACACCGAAATTAAGACGCGCCATGTCGACGAAACCTCGCATGAAGCCGTTACACACCGCGAAAATGGGTTCGCGCAGCAAAGGCCAGAAATGTTTGAACATAGCCACCGGCCACCCGTCCGGCCCCGGGGCCGTATTGGTTTTCATACCCTGAAGTGCGTTGTCTATCTCCTCCGGAAGGAAAGCGAGCTCCAGCTCCTCGTTTTCGCTATCGAGCACCCGTTGAGAAGGAAGCCAAACATCCGCACGCAAACGTGCGCGTTGGGCCTCCTCCGTCCCCATCAGACCTAGTCGTAGATGTGACGGGAAATTTCAGATTGTTGCAGGAGGAGCCCCTGCTCCGTCTGTAACCTGAGTATCGAACATTTCCTGCGACGGCCATTCGCGTACGCGTGGAAATACTTCGTGTTTGCATCACCCTTGAGCGTCCACTTGAGGCCTCCCCTACGCCTCCAGTATTCCTCCTCTACACGTAGTAGAGCTTCGACTTGCCCCTCGAGGGCATATCTCCGTGCCCATTCTTGTTCAGAGAAAGGGCGCGTGTCCGCTTGACCGTCGAGAGAAGCTATCTCCTCAATGAGCCTTGCCCTAAGGATTTTATCGTCGCGACCCTGATTCGCGCCCCACCCCTTAAGGCTTGCACGTAGATGGCCTCCTACCGCAGTCCAGAACTCCAAAGGGCCTCGTTGCTGGCCTGTGAGCTGGACGCATTTCTGCCATCTCTCCCTGAAGATGGTGTCGAAATTCGGTACCTCGAACCATGCGGTTTCAAAATAGAAACGCGGGCTGCGACGCACTCTATCCTCCCCAGAAGACAAGATTAGCAGAACATGATCCGACCCAATCCTTGTTTCAGCGAGGAGTGAGCATAGAGGGAACAAAACTTCCCAGTCCGGAGACATGAAAGCACAATCCAGCACAGATCGCACTGGGGCAAGTTGCTTGTTAGTCCAAGTATATCTTGCCCCCGATCTAGTCACTTCCCTAAGTGCCATAGATGCAATGGAATTGTTGAACATGGCCACCCTTGGCCAGTTGATATTGTCGTTGTTTTTGTCCGCCCCCGAACGGATTAGATTGAAATCTCCCCCCACCAATATCGGGATCTGAGCAGCCGAAAAGGCCATCACCTTGGCTTCGAGTTCGCCTAGGAACTCAGCCGAACGTGAATGATCCGCAGGTCCGTAGACTTGCACGATCGCGAGCTCGCGAAGCGACGCTCGCACGCGGAACTTGGCCACGGTGAAAAAGGTTCCACTCTCCCAGTGCAGCACCTCGAACGTGGCAGTGCATAGGCCAAGCAACATGCCACCGGAGTGTCCGTTGGCCGGGCTATGGTGCCAAGCAAAGCGCTCTAAGGGATCAATCGCTAAGATATCTTGCTGTCTGAACTCAGATTTGATCGTTTCCTGAAGCCCTATAATATCTATCGTTTCTTTCCTAATGTACTCCCTTAGTTGGATGTGCCGACCCGAGTGGCCAAAGCCACGAATATTCCATAGGAGAGCACACATCTAAATGACACGATTGCGCAGGTGCACCCTCCTGGATGTGATCGCCTTGGCCACACGTCTCGCCCTGCCGTGGCAGGGCGAGGGAGGAGCAGCAACCCCTGTTGCTGTCTCCTCGTCGGGGCGGGTCGTTAGCGCTGACGAGGCCTCTGCCTCCAGTGCCAAACGGTCCGCGTGTTGCACAGCCTCCGCTGTTAACGCCACTTGCGCCAATTCCTTTGCGCGGATCAACGAGATAAGCTCGCTCATCTCACCTCCTTCCATTGGTTCCACCTCACTCTCCCCCAGAACCTCGCTCAAATGCTCGTCCGAAAAGGAGTCCAGAATCATAAGGCGGGGCATGGGATTACCTCAGATTTCCAGATTTTTCTGAGCTTGGAGGAGTTGTGCGCGCTGGAGCGACGGCAAGTTGCCCTTGGCGCCCTTAGCACGCGCACTGGCCCGCATGGAGGCAGCCTGCCCGTCCACCACCGCCTTGGAGCGCTTGGCCTTCGGGACCGGCGCCGTCATGGGCGGCTCCAGCGCGACCGGAGCGGGAGCAGGATCGGCCAGTGCCATCACCGCCTGTCGCGGCGTCGCCGGCGCCCCCAGACACTCCGCTGCATGCCCAGCCTCCACGGTCACCTTGCGCACCGCCACCTTCTTGATCTGCTTCTTCGCTCCAATCTTGTTGCCGCTGCGGCCACCTTGGGAAGGGGAACGCGAGGGGGGGAAGTCATGAGCTTTGGGTCCTCTGACGCCACAGGGGAGTTGCCCGTCGGCTCCGCCAGCAGCAAAGAATCCACCGCGGCCTCCATCCGCACCAGAGGAGAAGTGACCGAGCCCAAATTGGAGCCGTACTGGTTCGGGATGGAGAGCTCCATCTCCGACGACCCACCCGCCAGGGAATGCTCCACCTGAGGCTGCAGCGCGCAAGCCCGCGCCCCGTCGATGTCAGTGAGGCCCAGCTTTTCCCACGCCGCCGTGTCAATGGAGTCGTCCTCCATGCTTGCGTCAGTCTCCTTGTTGCCGGCCTTGTCGCCGTCTCGGCCCTTTCTGTCCGGGCCCTTGTCGTGGGGAGGAGGGGGTGGTGGGGGAGGACGGGCGCCGCGGCCTGCTCCGGGAGGATCTCCGGGTCGACAGAAAGGTTGTAGCCTTCGTTGTTGAACCAGATCTGGACCGACCCGCGAAGCTTGCGAGGATTGCGACAAGCAAAGTGTATGCGGACCGGCCCAGGGCGGAGCAGAGAATCCTCATCAACCAGCAGAGGGCGGCCGAGCATGATGGTCGCCGCCATGAGCCTTTCTGGGCGCCGATGCTTGGGGGGAATCCCAGTTAACTTGACCCACACCTCTGGCATCTCCATCCCCTTGGGCGCGTCGAGGACTGCGTCACGTATGTCCACCATAAGGTTGTTGAGGGACAGGAAGAGCTTGCCGCTCCTAGTGGCCATCCGGAGCATTGCAGGATCGGGGAAGACCACCGAGAAGGCCCCGCCCTCGAGCGGGGAGATCTGCCAGTCCCACTCTCCCTCAAAGAGGTGCTGCAGCTCCGCCTCGAGGATCTGATGGGAGAGCGCGCCAGATGGCATGGAGAGCACCGCCGTGTTGGCCCCCTGCTGGATCGGGGCCTCCTCCCGTGCGTCGACCGGAAACTGAAGGCAGAAGAAACCCTCACTAGCAATAGCATGGCCCATGGTCTGGAGAAGCAGAGGCTTGCCACGGGTTGGGCACTGCGCCGAAGTGTGGCCCTCCTTGCTGCACATGACGCATAGCGGCTGGAAGGTGCACAGGCTCTTGAAGTGGCCTGTGCGGCCGCACTTGAAGCACTCAGGGCCGCCCGCATCTTCGACGGGGATCGGCTCCTCCTGCGTGCCCATGGACGAGCCCGACGTCTCAGATCTGGGCAGGAGGGGAGGCTTGGAAGCCGCCATCCCCGCAGGCTTGGACTTCTGCTTCTTCGCGAGCGAGTCGCTGGCGCGGTCGCCGCCCTGGGCTGCCAACTGCCCCTTGCGCTTGAGCTCGAGGCCTTTCTTCCGGTATTCTTCCTTTTTCTTCTTCTTCCGTTGCTGCTCCTTGAGCCACCATGCGGGCGGCGGCCCCCAGCCGCCCTCGTCGTCGGCGCGCCCACGGGTGCGGGCCCGAGGCAGCTCCATGGGTGGCCATCACTTCGGCGAAGGAGAGAAGCAAGGGTGGGGGAGGAGGAGTGGGAAGAAGGAAGCGAGCGGAGTGACCGAATCGCCGCACCTCCGAATTGGAGGCAGGAAACCCTAGTGAGATGTCTAGGGTTCCGCGGGGGAGCCAAAGCCATTTATATGGCTGCGCGCTATGGGCCGGCGCTGGCAGGCCTTGCGCTCCCGGGCAGGACTGGGCTACGGGCGCGATCGAGGCCCCTAGCAGCCCAGACACACACGGACCCTTTGGCTACGCCAGCTGTGGCGGCTCCGCAGGCGGCCCGCCAGGCACCTCAGCAGGCCGGCCCAGCCCACCACGAGTCGCATCGCCCCCAACCCTAGCGAGAGGCGACCCCGAACCCGACGGCGACGCCGCCTCCGCGCCGCCGCCGTCGCCACCGCAGGGCATGGGCGGCGAAGGTCTGAGGGACAGCCCTGCGGCGACCGCCCCAGGACAACCACGCCCTTCGCGCTTTGGAGAGGCGCGCGGCACTCTGGCCGCAGCCTGCGAAAGCCGCCGTGAGCCATGACCACCGGGCGCGAAAGCACGCCGGCGCCCGGCCTTGAAGGAGCCCCCGAGCTCCTCCGCGCGCGCCACAAACTCCCCAATGGAGCAGGCCGCACGCACGCCTACCGTCGGATCCGGCTCAGCGCATTCCTCACCTTCCTCCTCGTCGTCGGAAATCTCCTCTGCCAGCGCCCAAAAGCGGCTCCCCGACCCCCGAGCCGCACTCAGGGGGATGCCGGCTGTCCTCCTGGCCTCCGCCGGCGCCGCCACC
>NC_057812.1:718763215-718767331 GCF_018294505.1 Triticum aestivum | reverse complement strand
GAGCATCACTCCCCGGAACAAGCGCCTGAAGCATAGGGCAGATCCTATTCGGCGCCCGTTACAGCATGTTCTTGCGCACACCCTCTCCTCGCCGGGGAGGCCATCTTCGGGGTTTTTTCCCCTCTGTTTTAACGCCCAAAAAACTGCACGCCTAGTAAGTTCCGAACCGGCAACTTCCTAGTTTTAGGTACGCTGCGCTAAGAGCAACTTCAACGCGCCAATCGAAACAGATGATGTTTTTATTCGCTTTTTATTCTTTTGGGTCAGCTTGGCAGATACCCATGTCCGCTTTCACGTTTGGGTCGACGCATGTGCCCAACGCTGGCTCGACCTATTTTTACGGCGCGCGAAAAAAAGTATAACCAAATATTTTGAAAATGAAAAAACATTAACTAAACATTAATGCCGGTCACAAAGGCCGGCGAGAGTCCACGGGTCCACATTTACATTAATTAAAACTAAACTACGAGGTGGGGCGCTGCCCTAAGCATGCTCGTCATCGTCGTCGGGGCGGTGAGGTCGATCAACGTCGGCGCTGGGCCATCCCAGGGGAACGCCGTATTCTAGGCGGTGGCGACGTCGTCCGCCGCGGGCTGTGCCGCCGCCGGCTGGGGTGCCCCGCCCCGGGCACGACGCGCCTCCTCCTCGGCCTCGCGGCGCACCGCCTCGGCGTCGTGCTCCAGCTGCTCGAGGTACTTGCCCTCGCGACGCTCCTCAGGCAGCCTTCACTGGCGCCATTGTTCGAGGTAGGCGCGCTCCTGCGCCTCCGTCGCCCCAATCCAGACCGGTGGCGCGCTGACCCACTTGTGCACTACCCCGGTCCAGGAGTGGCGCTCAATGGGGTCGGATCTGGCTCGGCATTGGCTGGGGACGGCGGGGCCAGTGGCGGCACCTCCTCCGCATGCACCCTCGCCAACCGCGGCGCCCGCCGGTATTGGGATCCTTTCCGGATCCAAATGCCAATTGTGCGGCAGTGTGATGCCGGGGTAGGGGAGAGGGACGCGAGGCTCCCAGTGCCACTTCACCTGGTGCACTGGGACGGTGATCCGTTGCCTTGGCCGGCGGGAAGACGACAGGGGAGGGGGGGAGCGCGGGAAGGGGTCGTGGGGCCCTTTCCCTTTCCCTTGCCGGCGAAGAGGCCCATTGCAGTGGGTTTCCTCAGCTTGAGAAGTTGTTTATTACTCGCTGTGAGATGCTCAGATCATTGCCAGGACATCCGACCTTCCCTAACCTCCAGAATGCTCGTATTGGGAAATGTCCAGAGTTGACAACTAGAGCTAAATCACCAAAGCTCAGTGTATTAAAAATGGACGGACGTGTTGCAGAGTTGTTCCTGTGGGTAGCTAGACATATGACTTCATTGACGAATATGGAACTGACTAGCCTTGAAGTAAGAACAGAAACAACCTTGGCGGCAGCTAAGCATAGCTTGAGGGAAGTGATGGATGCCAAGGAAAACTGGAACGATGATGTTTTTCCTCTGGAAGTTTTGGTATGAAAGAACTTTAAGACAGATGTTGTTAGATAATAACGAGAAATAAATGAGACAAAGAGAGACACGGATTTTTACGTGGAAACCCTTGCGGGAGAAAACCACGGACGCACGAAGACGCAATCATTATGAGAAGGAGTATTACAAGCACGAGACGACAGACCGTCTGAAGTGCGACTATATGGGGTATATAAGAGGGCAATACATGAGTCCTTGGAGGACAAGTAAATGAGTTGTACTCGTACGCGTCGACGTCAACGCAAAGGCCCACACCGGTTGTACTACGTCTAGTCCAACATGGTATAATTTGGATCACAATTTAACAATCTTCGCCTTGATCCAAATTCTCTCAAGTAGTCGAAGAAAATAGATAACTCCATCCAAATCAGCATAAACACCTTGTGTGCCAAAGTTCATAGGACTAGTGAAAAATACCAACTAAGCCTGAGCAAAGCTCAAACTTATTGGTCGAAACTGGCTTTGTCATCATATCAGTAGGATTATCATGAGTACTTATCTTGCATACCTTCAAATTGCCTTCAGCAACAACATCTCAAATATAATGAAATCTGACATCAATGTGCTTTGTCCTCTCATGATACATTGGATTCTTTGTAAGATATAT
Source organism: Triticum aestivum (assembly GCF_018294505.1). NCBI lineage: Eukaryota > Viridiplantae > Streptophyta > Magnoliopsida > Poales > Poaceae > Triticum > Triticum aestivum. The sequence goes on along the minus strand of NC_057812.1, from coordinate 718,765,214 downwards.
GGCACTTTGACTATCAGAAAATATGGTAGGGCAAGATGAATCTCCAAAAAGCTCAGTGTACAAACCTCTCGACCAGATAGCTTCTGTGCATGCCTCAGAAATAGCCATATACTCGGCATCAGTAGTGGAACAAGCCACAGTAGACTGCAAAGTTGCTCTTCAACTCACAGCACAATCACTAATGGTGAAAACATAACATGTGAGTGATCTTCTCTTATCCAAATCACCAGCAAAATCAGAATCAACAAAACCAACAAGTCCATCTCTAGTTTTCCCAAACTGTAAATAAGCATTAGAAGTACCACGCAAGTATCTGAAAATCCACTGAACTGCTTTCCAATGCTCTTTTCCCTGATTAGCCATGTATCTACTGACAACACTCAATGCATAAGATAAATCCGGACGAGAACAAACCATGGCATACATAAGTGAACCAACTGCACTTGAATAGGGAACTCTAGACATGTACTCAATATCTGCATATGACTTAGGACATAAAGCTGATGACAATTTAAAGTGTGCGGCTAACGGTGTACTCACCGACTTGGCATTATGCATATTAAAGCGACGAAGAACTTTATGAATATATCCCTTCTGACTTAGATATACTTTTCCAGACGGTCTATCTCTGGATATTTCCATGCCAAGAATTTTCTTTGCTGCACCCAAATCCTTCATCTTAAATTCGTTACTCAATTGCTTCTTTAGTTCATTAATATCTGACATACTCTTTGCAGCAATAAGCATATCATCAACATAAAGAAGCGAATAAATAGTCGAACCTTTGACAGTTTCCAAATAAACACAACTATCATAGTTAGACCTTTTGAAACCTTGAGAGAGCATAAAGGTGTCAAATCTCTTGTACCATTGTCTAGGGGATTGCTTCAATCCATAAAGAGATTTCTTTAACTTACAGACAAGCTTTTCTTTTCCAGGAATAACAAAACCTTCAGGTTGTTCAATATAAATATCCTCTTCTAATTCTCCATGTAAGAATGCAGTTTTAACACCCAATTGTTCAAGCTCAAGATTATGCATGGCAACAATACTGAGTAAAGTGCGAATAGAGCTATGCTTTGACTTCGTTATAGCCAATACCTGGAATCTGGCTATAACCTTTAGCAACTAACCTTGCTTTATATCTTGTCTCATCATTAGGAGAAACACCTTCTTTCCTCTTGAAAACCCACTTGCAACGAATAGGTTTTTTCTCTCTAGGCAATTTTACTAAATCCCAAGTGCCATTCTTTTCAAGTGATTCCATCTCATCATGCATAGCGGTCATCCACTTATTAGTATCACCAGAAATAATAGCCTCGGAATATGAAGAAGGCTCAGCATTACCTTCAATTTCTTCTGCAACAGATAAAGCAAAAGAAACAATATTGCACTCTTCAATTAACCTCTCAGGTTTATTAATACCCCGCCTAACTCTGTCACGTGCAAGATTCCAACTAGGTGGAACAATAGGCTGATTTGGAGTGGGAGTGATATGATCATCATTAACAACGGGTTCATCATGTGCATCAACAATTTCATTACCATATGTATCACCTGAATCAATAACATGCTCCACCTGAACAGTAGACTGCTGAATAGTAGGCTGCTGTTCACTCTCAACAGGAACATTAGTAGATGAAACATCATGTAACATAGCAGTTTCATTAAAGATAACATTTCTGCTAATAACAACCTTCTGGGTTTCAGGATTCCACAATTTAAAACCTTTAACACCAGACTTATAACCAAGAAAGATGCACTTAACAGCCCTAGGCTCCAGCTTTCCATTATCAACATGAGCATAAGCACTGCAACCAAAAACTCTCAACTATGAATAATCAGCAGGTGAACCAGACCATACCTCCATTGGAGTTTTCTTATTAAGTGCAATAGATGGTGAACGGTTAACGAGATAACAAGCAGTGGAAGCGGCCTCAGCCCAAAAAACGCCTATGCAAACCTGCATTGGACAACATGCAACGGGCTCTGGAAATAA
>NC_057812.1:718748202-718761574 GCF_018294505.1 Triticum aestivum | reverse complement strand
GTAAATTGAGGAAAACAAATGAAACTAACAAGACACATTGTTTCGCTGCAATTTTTACTCACTGGCCGTTAATTTGAGTTTCTGCATTGCGAACAGAGTTCAGCCCAAGTTACAATTGTTTCTTCTTTTTTGTATGTATGTACTCCTGCCAACTCTGGTATTCACGGCTCATAACTACTTACATTCTTGTTCTTCTTATGGTTTTTGTTTTTCGCGAAATCACTTAGTACATTCTTCAGTACTAGCATGTCTTCAAAATTTCCGATGCTGCACAGCAGGACGGGTGTTGTGTCATATTTGTTACTCCACCCTGCTGCTGCACCCTGGTGTGAAACTGAGCAACTCCGAACCCTCTTCTCGATGCTCTTCCGTAGGTAGAATCGTCCAAGCACATACATTACACAGAACCAGTTGAACCATTCCTTGTGGCAGACATCCCTGTTCCTAACTGAATTAACACATCTATGTGCCAAACCGAAGCAATGTGTGTCTAACTTGTGGGGACATGTGTTCAGAACTATCAGAGTCATGGAAGGAGCTGACTTAGGTTTTCTTAAATGAATTTTTTCAACTCCAGAAAAATACGATCATATATGTTTTGATTCAACACCAGCGGGGCTAGAAGCTGGTGTTGATTCAATCTGGATTATGTCCACACATGTGGGATCAAATAGCGCTGTACGCAACATGCGGGTTCCAGCCAGTTTGCAGTTGTGTAGCTCAAACTAAAGAACATTGGATACTGAGCAAATAATGCCTTTGAGATACACAAATTCAGACACACGATTATAGTGTCAGATAAATGGTATGCATGTTTCTCGCGGCGATCCTGACGATTAGGAGCCTGTAAAACCTGCTACTCCGGTAAATTGAGGAAAACAAATGAAACTAACAAGACACATTGTTTCGATACAATTTTTACTCACTAGCCGTTAATTTGAGTTTCTGCGTTGCGAACAGAGTTCAGCCCAAGTTACAATTGTTTCTTCTTTTTTGTATGTATGTACTCCTGCCAACTCTGGTATTCACGGCTCATAACTACTTACATTCTTGTTCTTCTTATAATTTTTGTTTTTCGCGAAATCACTTAGTACATTCTTCAGTACTAGCATGTCTTCAAAATTTCCGATGCTGCACAGCAGGACGGGTGTTGTGTCATATTTGTTACTCCACCCTGCTGCTGCACCCTGGTGTGAAACTGAGCAACTCCGAACCCTCTTCTCGATGCTCTTTCGTAGGTAGAATCGTCCAAGCACATACATTACACAGAACCAGCTGAACCATTCCTTGTGGCAGACATCCCTGTTCCTAACTGAATTAACACATCTATGTGCCAAACCGAAGCAATGTGTGTCTAACTTGTGGGGACATGTGTTCAGAACTATCAGAGTCATGGAAGGAACTGACTTAGGTTTTCTTAAAAGATTTTTTTTCAACTCCAGAAAAATACGATCATATATGTTTTGATTCAACACCAGCGGGGCAAGAAGCTGGTGTTGATTCAATCTGTATTATGTCCACACATGTGGGATCAAATAGCGTTGTACGCAACATGCGGGTTCCAGCCAGTTTGCAGTTGTGTAGCTGAAACTAAAGAAGATTGGATACTGAGCAAATAATGCCTTTGAGATACACAAATTCAGACACGCGATTATAGTGTCAGATAAATGGTATGCATGTTTCTCGCGGCGATCCTGACGATTAGGAGCCTGTAAAACCTGCTACTCCAGTAAATTGAGGAAAACAAATGAAACTAACAAGACACGTTGTTTCGCTGCAATTTTTACTCATTGGCCGTTAAATTGAGTTTCTGCGTTGCGAACAGAGTTCAGCCCAAGTTACAATTGTTTCTTCTTTTTTGTATGTATGTATGTACTCCTGCCAACTCTGGTATTCACGGCTCATAACTACTTACATTCTTGTTCTTCTTATGATTTTTGTTTTTCGCGAAATCACTTAGTACATTCTTCAGTACTAGCATGTCTTCAAAATTTCCGATGCTGCACAGCAGGACAGGTGTTGTGTCATATTTGTTACTCCACCCTGCTGCTGCACCCTGGTGTGAAACTGAGCAACTCCGAACCCTCTTCTCGATGCTCTTCCGTAGGTAGAATCGTCCAAGCACATACATTACACAGAACCAGCTGAACCATTCCTTGTGGCAGACATCCCTGTTCCTAACTGAATTAACACATTTATGTGCCAAACCGAAGCAATGTGTGTCTAACTTGTGGGGACATGTGTTCAGAACTATCAGAGTCATGGAAGGAGCTGACTTAGGTTTTCTTAAATGAATTTTTTCAACTCCAGAAAAATACGATCATATATGTTTTGATTCAACACCAGCGGGGCTAGAAGCTGGTGTTGATTCAATCTGGATTATGTCCACACATGTGGGATCAAATAGCGCTGTACGCAACATGCGGGTTCCAGCCAGTTTGCAGTTGTGTAGCTCAAACTAAAGAAGATTGGATACTGAGCAAATAATGCCTTTGAGATACACAAATTCAGACACGCGATTATAGTGTCAGATAAATGGTATGCATGTTTCTCGCGGCGATCCTGACGATTAGGAGCCTGTAAAACCTGCTACTCCGGTAAATTGAGGAAAACAAATGAAACTAACAAGACACATTGTTTTGATACAATTTTTACTCACTAGCCGTTAATTTGAGTTTCTGCGTTGCGAACAGAGTTCAGCCCAAGTTACAATTGTTTCTTCTTTTTTGTATGTATGTACTCCTGCCAACTCTGGTATTAACGGCTCATAACTACTTACATTCTTGTTCTTCTTATAATTTTTGTTTTTCGCGAAATCACTTAGTACATTCTTCAGTACTAGCATGTCTTCAAAATTTCCGATGCTGCACAGCAGGACGGGTGTTGTGTCATATTTGTTACTCCACCCTGCTGCTGCACCCTGGTGTGAAACTGAGCAACTCCGAACCCTCTTCTCGATGCTCTTCCGTAGGTAGAATCGTCCAAGCACATACATTACACAGAACCAGCTGAACCATTCCTTGTGGCAGACATCCCTGTTCCTAACTGAATTAACACATCTATGTGCCAAACCGAAGCAATGTGTGTCTAACTTGTGGGGACATGTGTTCAGAACTATCAGAGTCATGGAAGGAACTGACTTAGGTTTTCTTAAAAGATTTTTTTTCAACTCCAGAAAAACACGATCATATATGTTTTGATTCAACACCAGCGGGGCAAGAAGCTGGTGTTGATTCAATCTGTATTATGTCCACACATGTGGGATCAAATAGCGCTGTACGCAACATGCGGGTTCCAGCCAGTTTGCAGTTGTGTAGCTGAAACTAAAGAAGATTGGATACTGAGCAAATAATGCCTTTGAGATACACAAATTCAGACACGCGATTATAGTGTCACATAAATGGTATGCATGTTTCTCGCGGCGACCCTGACGATTAGGAGCCTGTAAAACCTGCTACTCCGGTAAATTGAGGAAAACAAATGAAACTAACAAGACACGTTGTTTCGCTGCAATTTTTACTCATTGGCCGTTAAATTGAGTTTCTGCGTTGCGAACAGAGTTCAGCCCAAGTTACAATTGTTTCTTCTTTTTTGTATGTATGTATGTACTCCTGCCAACTCTGGTATTCACGGCTCATAACTACTTACATTCTTGTTCTTCTTATGATTTTTGTTTTTCGCGAAATCACTTAGTACATTCTTCAGTACTAGCATGTCTTCAAAATTTCCGATGCTGCACAGCAGGACAGGTGTTGTGTCATATTTGTTACTCCACCCTGCTGCTGCACCCTGGTGTGAAACTGAGCAACTCCGAACCCTCTTCTCGATGCTCTTCCGTAGGTAGAATCGTCCAAGCACATACATTACACAGAACCAGCTGAACCATTCCTTGTGGCAGACATCCCTGTTCCTAACTGAATTAACACATCTATGTGCCAAACCGAAGCACTGTGTGTCTAACTTGTGGGGACATGTGTTCAGAACTATCAGAGTCATGGAAGGAGCTGACTTAGGTTTTCTTAAATGAATTTTTTCAAATCCAGAAAAATACGATCATATATGTTTTGATTCAACACCAGCGGGGCTAGAAGCTGGTGTTGATTCAATCTGGATTATGTCCACACATGTGGGATCAAATAGCGCTGTACGCAACATGCGGGTTCCAGCCAGTTTGCAGTTGTGTAGCTCAAACTAAAGAAGATTGGATACTGAGCAAATAATGCCTTTGAGATACACAAATTCAGACACGCGATTATAGTGTCAGATAAATGGTATGCATGTTTCTCGCGGCGATCCTGACGATTAGGAGCCTGTAAAACCTGCTACTCCGGTAAATTGAGGAAAACAAATGAAACTAACAAGACACATTGTTTCGATACAATTTTTACTCATTGGCCGTTAATTTGAGTTTCTGCGTTGCGAACAGAGTTCAGCCCAAGTTACAATTGTTTCTTCTTTTTTGTATGTATGTACTCCTGCCAACTCTGGTATTCACGGCTCATAACTACTTACATTCTTGTTCTTCTTATAATTTTTGTTTTTCGCGAAATCACTTAGTACATTCTTCAGTACTAGCATGTCTTCAAAATTTCCGATGCTGCACAGCAGGACGGGTGTTGTGTCATATTTGTTACTCCACCCTGCTGCTGCACCCTGGTGTGAAACTGAGCAACTCCGAACCCTCTTCTCGATGCTCTTCCGTAGGTAGAATCGTCCAAGCACATACATTACACAGAACCAGCTGAACCATTCCTTGTGGCAGACATCCCTGTTCCTAACTGAATTAACACATCTATGTGCCAAACCGAAGCAATGTGTGTCTAACTTGTGGGGACATGTGTTCAGAACTATCAGAGTCATGGAAGGAACTGACTTAGGTTTTCTTAAAAGATTTTTTTTCAACTCCAGAAAAATACGATCATATATGTTTTGATTCAACACCAGCGGGGCAAGAAGCTGGTGTTGATTCAATCTGTATTATGTCCACACATGTGGGATCAAATAGCGCTGTACGCAACATGCGGGTTCGAGCCAGTTTGCAGTTGTGTAGCTGAAACTAAAGAAGATTGGATACTGAGCAAATAATGCCTTTGAGATACACAAATTCAGACACGCGATTATAGTGTCAGATAAATGGTATGCATGTTTCTCGCGGCGATCCTGACGATTAGGAGCCTGTAAAACCTGCTACTCCGGTAAATTGAGGAAAACAAATGAAACTAACAAGACACGTTGTTTCGCTGCAATTTTTACTCATTGGCCGTTAAATTGAGTTTCTGCGTTGCGAACAGAGTTCAGCCCAAGTTACAATTGTTTCTTCTTTTTTGTATGTATGTATGTACTCCTGCCAACTCTGGTATTCACGGCTCATAACTACTTACATTCTTGTTCTTCTTATGATTTTTGTTTTTCGCGAAATCACTTAGTACATTCTTCAGTACTAGCATGTCATCAAAATTTCCGATGCTGCACAGCAGGACAGGTGTTGTGTCATATTTGTTACTCCACTCTGCTGCTGCACCCTGGTGTGAAACTGAGCAACTCCGAACCCTCTTCTCGATGCTCTTCCGTAGGTAGAATCGTCCAAGCACATACGTTACACAGAACCAGTTGAACCATTCCTTGTGGCAGACATCCCTGTTCCTAACTGAATTAACACATCTATGTGCCAAACCGAAGCAATGTGTGTCTAACTTGTGGGGACATGTGTTCAGAACTATCAGAGTCATGGAAGGAGCTGACTTAGGTTTTCTTAAATGAATTTTTTCAACTCCAGAAAAATACGATCATATATGTTTTGATTCAACACCAGCGGGGCTAGAAGCTGGTGTTGATTCAATCTGGATTATGTCCACACATGTGGGATCAAATAGCGCTGTACGCAACATGCGGGTTCCAGCCAGTTTGCAGTTGTGTAGCTCAAACTAAAGAAGATTGGATACTGAGAAAATAATGCCTTAGAGATACACAAATTCAGACACGCGATTATAGTGTCAGATAAATGGTATGCATGTTTCTCGCGGCGATCCTGACGATTAGGAGCCTATAAAACCTGCTACTCCGGTAAATTGAGGAAAACAAATGAAACTAACAAGACACATTGTTTTGATACAATTTTTACTCACTAGCCGTTAATTTGAGTTTCTGCGTTGCGAACAGAGTTCAGCCCAAGTTACAATTGTTTCTTCTTTTTTGTATGTATGTACTCCTGCCAACTCTGGTATTCACGGCTCATAACTACTTACATTCTTGTTCTTCTTATAATTTTTGTTTTTCGCGAAATCACTTAGTACATTCTTCAGTACTAGCATGTCTTCAAAATTTCCGATGCTGCACAGCAGGACGGGTGTTGTGTCATATTTGTTACTCCACCCTGCTGCTGCACCCTGGTGTGAAACTGAGCAACTCCGAACCCTCTTCTCGATGCTCTTCCGTAGGTAGAATCGTCCAAGCACATACATTACACAGAACCAGCTGAACCATTCCTTGTGGCAGACATCCCTGTTCCTAACTGAATTAACACATCTATGTGCCAAACCGAAGCAATGTGTGTCTAACTTGTGGGGACATGTGTTCAGAACTATCAGAGTCATGGAAGGAACTGACTTAGGTTTTCTTAAAAGATTTTTTTTCAACTCCAGAAAAATACGATCATATATGTTTTGATTCAACACCAGCGGGGCAAGAAGCTGGTGTTGATTCAATCTATATTATGTCCACACATGTGGGATCAAATAGCGTTGTACGCAACATGCGGGTTCCAGCCAGTTTGCAGTTGTGTAGCTGAAACTAAAGAAGATTGGATACTGAGCAAATAATGCCTTTGAGATACACAAATTCAGACACGCGATTATAGTGTCAGATAAATGGTATGCATGTTTCTCGCGGCGATCCTGACGATTAGGAGCCTGTAAAACCTGCTACTCCGGTAAATTGAGGAAAACAAATGAAACTAACAAGACACGTTGTTTCGCTGCAATTTTTACTCATTGGCCGTTAAATTGAGTTTCTGCGTTGCGAACAGAGTTCAGCCCAAGTTACAATTGTTTCTTCTTTTTTGTATGTATGTATGTACTCCTGCCAACTCTGGTATTCACGGCTCATAACTACTTACATTCTTGTTCTTCTTATGATTTTTGTTTTTCGCGAAATCACTTAGTACATTCTTCAGTACTAGCATGTCTTCAAAATTTCCGATGCTGCACAGCAGGACAGGTGTTGTGTCATATTTGTTACTCCACCCTGCTGCTGCACCCTGGTGTGAAACTGAGCAACTCCGAACCCTCTTCTCGATGCTCTTCCGTAGGTAGAATCGTCCAAGCACATACATTACACAGAACCAGCTGAACCATTCCTTGTGGCAGACATCCCTGTTCCTAACTGAATTAACACATTTATGTGCCAAACCGAAGCAATGTGTGTCTAACTTGTGGGGACATGTGTTCAGAACTATCAGAGTCATGGAAGGAGCTGACTTAGGTTTTCTTAAATGAATTTTTTCAACTCCAGAAAAATACGATCATATATGTTTTGATTCAACACCAGCGGGGCTAGAAGCTGGTGTTGATTCAATCTGGATTATGTCCACACATGTGGGATCAAATAGCGCTGTACGCAACATGCGGGTTCCAGCCAGTTTGCAGTTGTGTAGCTCAAACTAAAGAAGATTGGATACTGAGCAAATAATGCCTTTGAGATACACAAATTCAGACACGCGATTATAGTGTCAGATAAATGGTATGCATGTTTCTCGCGGCGATCCTGACGATTAGGAGCCTGTAAAACCTGCTACTCCGGTAAATTGAGGAAAACAAATGAAACTAACAAGACACATTGTTTCGATACAATTTTTACTCACTAGCCGTTAATTTGAGTTTCTGCGTTGCGAACAGAGTTCAGCCCAAGTTACAATTGTTTCTTATTTTTTGTATGTATGTACTCCTGCCAACTCTGGTATTCACGGCTCATAACTACTTACATTCTTGTTCTTCTTATAATTTTTGTTTTTCGCGAAATCACTTAGTACATTCTTCAGTACTAGCATGTCTTCAAAATTTCCGATGCTGCACAGCAGGACGGGTGTTGTGTCATATTTGTTACTCCACCCTGCTGCTGCACCCTGGTATGAAACTGAGCAACTCCGAACCCTCTTCTCGATGCTCTTCCGTAGGTAGAATCGTCCAAGCACATACATTACACAGAACCAGATGAACCATTCCTTGTGGCAGACATCCCTGTTCCTAACTGAATTAACACATCTATGTGCCAAACCGAAGCAATGTGTGTCTAACTTGTGGGGACATGTGTTCAGAACTATCAGAGTCATGGAAGGAACTGACTTAGGTTTTCTTAAAAGATTTTTTTTCAACTCCAGAAAAATACGATCATATATGTTTTGATTCAACACCAGCGGGGCAAGAAGCTGGTGTTGATTCAATCTGTATTATGTCCACACATGTGGGATCAAATAGCGCTGTACGCAACATGCGGGTTCCAGCCAGTTTGCAGTTGTGTAGCTGAAACTAAAGAAGATTGGATACTGAGCAAATAATGCCTTTGAGATACACAAATTCAGACACGCGATTATAGTGTCAGATAAATGGTATGCATGTTTCTCGCGGCGATCCTGACGATTAGGAGCCTGTAAAACCTGCTACTCCAGTAAATTGAGGAAAACAAATGAAACTAACAAGACACGTTGTTTCGCTGCAATTTTTACTCATTGGCCGTTAAATTGAGTTTCTGCGTTGCGAACAGAGTTCAGCCCAAGTTACAATTGTTTCTTCTTTTTTGTATGTATGTATGTACTCCTGCCAACTCTGGTATTCACGGCTCATAACTACTTACATTCTTGTTCTTCTTATGATTTTTGTTTTTCGCGAAATCACTTAGTACATTCTTCAGTACTAGCATGTCTTCAAAATTTCCGATGCTGCACAGCAGGACAAGTGTTGTGTCATATTTGTTACTCCACCCTGCTGCTGCACCCTGGTGTGAAACTGAGCAACTCCGAACCCTCTTCTCGATGCTCTTCCGTAGGTAGAATCGTCCAAGCACATACATTACACAGAACCAGCTGAACCATTCCTTGTGGCAGACATCCCTGTTCCTAACTGAATTAACACATCTATGTGCCAAACCGAAGCAATGTGTGTCTAACTTGTGGGGACATGTGTTCAGAACTATCAGAGTCATGGAAGGAGCTGACTTAGGTTTTCTTAAATGAATTTTTTCAACTCCAGAAAAATACGATCATATATGTTTTGATTCAACACCAGCGGGGCTAGAAGCTGGTGTTGATTCAATCTGGATTATGTCCACACATGTGGGATCAAATAGCGCTGTACGCAACATGCGGGTTCCAGCCAGTTTGCAGTTGTGTAGCTCAAACTAAAGAAGATTGGATACTGAGCAAATAATGCCTTTGAGATACACAAATTCAGACACGCGATTATAGTGTCAGATAAATGGTATGCATGTTTCTCGCGGCGATCCTGACGATTAGGAGCCTGTAAAACCTGCTACTCCGGTAAACTGAGGAAAACAAATGAAACTAACAAGACACATTGTTTCGATACAATTTTTACTCACTAGCCGTTAATTTGAGTTTCTGCGTTGCGAACAGAGTTCAGCCCAAGTTACAATTGTTTCTTCTTTTTTGTATGTATGTACTCCTGCCAACTCTGGTATTCACGGCTCATAACTACTTACATTCTTGTTCTTCTTATAATTTTTGTTTTTCGCGAAATCACTTAGTACATTCTTCAGTACTAGCATGTCTTCCAAATTTCCGATGCTGCACAGCAGGACGGGTGTTGTGTCATATTTGTTACTCCACCCTGCTGCTGCACCCTGGTGTGAAACTGAGCAACTCCGAACCCTCTTCTCGATGCTCTTCCGTAGGTAGAATCGTCCAAGCACATACATTACACAGAACCAGCTGAACCATTCCTTGTGGCAGACATCCCTGTTCCTAACTGAATTAACACATCTATGTGCCAAACCGAAGCAATGTGTGTCTAACTTATGGGGACATGTGTTCAGAACTATCAGAGTCATGGAAGGAACTGACTTAGGTTTTCTTAAAAGATTTTTTTTCAACTCCAGAAAAATACGATCATATATGTTTTGATTCAACACCAGCGGGGCAAGAAGCTGGTGTTGATTCAATCTGTATTATGTCCACACATGTGGGATCAAATAGCGCTGTACGCAACATGCGGGTTCCAGCCAGTTTGCAGTTGTGTAGCTGAAACTAAAGAAGATTGGATACTGAGCAAATAATGCCTTTGAGATACACAAATTCAGACACGCGATTATAGTGTCAGATAAATGGTATGCATGTTTCTCGCGGCGATCCTGACGATTAGGAGCCTGTAAAACCTGCTACTCCGGTAAATTGAGGAAAACAAATGAAACTAACAAGACACGTTGTTTCGCTGCAATTTTTACTCATTGGCCGTTAAATTGAGTTTCTGCGTTGCGAACAGAGTTCAGCCCAAGTTACAATTGTTTCTTCTTTTTTGTATATATGTATGTACTCCTGCCAACTCTGGTATTCACGGCTCATAACTACTTACATTCTTGTTCTTCTTATGATTTTTGTTTTTCGCGAAATCACTTAGTACATTCTTCAGTACTAGCATGTCTTCAAAATTTCCGATGCTGCACAGCAGGACAGGTGTTGTGTCATATTTGTTACTCCACCCTGCTGCTGCACCCTGGTGTGAAACTGAGCAACTCCGAACCCTCTTCTCGATGCTCTTCCGTAGGTAGAATCGTCCAAGCACATACATTACACAGAACCAGCTGAACCATTCCTTGTGGCAGACATCCCTGTTCCTAACTGAATTAACACATCTATGTGCCAAACCGAAGCAATGTGTGTCTAACTTGTGGGGACATGTGTTCAGAACTATCAGAGTCATGGAAGGAGCCGACTTAGGTTTTCTTAAATGAATTTTTTCAACTCCAGAAAAATACGATCATATATGTTTTGATTCAACACCAGCGGGGCTAGAAGCTGGTGTTGATTCAATCTGGATTATGTCCACACATGTGGGATCAAATAGCGCTGTACGCAACATGCGGGTTCCAGCCAGTTTGCAGTTGTGTAGCTCAAACTAAAGAAGATTGGATACTGAGCAAATAATGCCTTTGAGATACACAAATTCAGACACGCGATTATAGTGTCAGATAAATGGTATGCATGTTTCTCGCGGCGATCCTGACGATTAGGAGCCTGTAAAACCTGCTACTCCGGTAAATTGAGGAAAACAAATGAAACTAACAAGACACGTTGTTTCGCTGCAATTTTTACTCATTGGCCGTTAAATTGAGTTTCTGCGTTGCGAACATAGTTCAACCCAAGTTACAATTGTTTCTTTTTTTTGTATGTATGTATGTACTCCTGCCAACTCTGGTATTCACGGCTCATAACTACTTACATTCTTGTTCTTCTTATGATTTTTGTTTTTCGCGAAATCACTTAGTACATTCTTCAGTACTAGCATGTCTTCAAAATTTCCGATGCTGCACAGCAGGACAGGTGTTGTGTCATATTTGTTACTCCACCCTGCTGCTGCACCCTGGTGTGAAACTGAGCAACTCCGAACCCTCTTCTCGATGCTCTTCCGTAGGTAGAATCGTCCAAGCACATACATTACACAGAACCAGCTGAACCATTCCTTGTGGCAGACATCCCTGTTCCTAACTGAATTAAAACATCTATGTGCCAAACCGAAGCAATGTGTGTCTAACTTGTGGGGACATGTGTTCAGAACTATCAGAGTCATGGAAGGAACTGACTTAGGTTTTCTTAAATGATTTTTTTCAACTCCAAAAATATACGACCATATATGTTTTGATTCAACACCGGTGGGGCAAGAAGATGGTGTTGATTCAATCTGGATTATGTCCACACATGTGGGATCAAATAGCGCTGTACGCAACATGCAGGTTCCAGCCAGTTTGCAGTTGTATAGCTCAAACTAAAGAAGATTGGATACTGAGCAAATAATGCCTTTGAGATACACAAATTCAGACACGCGTTTATAGTGTCAGATAAATGGTATGCATGTTTCTCGCGGCGATCCTGACGATTAGGAGCCTGTAAAACCTGCTACTCCGGTAAATTGAGGAAAACAAATGAAACTAACAAGACACATTGTTTCGCTGCAATTTTTACTCACTGGCCGTTAATTTGAGTTTCTGCGTTGCGAACAGAGTTCAGCCCAAGTTACAATTGTTTCTTCTTTTTTGTATGTATGTACTCCTGCCAACTCTGGTATTCACGGCTCATAACTACTTAGATTCTTGTTCTTCTTATGATTTTTGTTTTTCGCGCAATCACTTAGTACATTCTTCAGTAGTAGCATGTCTTCAAAATTTCCGATGCTACACAGCAGGACGGGTGTTGTGTCATATTTTTTACTCCACCCTGCTGCTGCACCCTGATGTGAAACTGAGCAACTCTGAATCCTCTTCTCGATGCTCTTCCGTAGGTAGAATCGTCCAAGCACATACATTACACAGAACCAGCTGAACCATTCCTTGTGGCAGACATCCCTGTTCCTAACTGAATTAACACATCTATGTGCCAAACCGAAGCAATGTGTGTCTAACTTGTGGGGACATGTGTTCAGAACTATCAGAGTCATGGAAGGAGCTGACTTAGGTTTTCTTAAATGATTTTTTTCAACTCCTGAAAAATACGATCATATATGTTTTGATTCAACATCAGCGGGTCAAGAAGCTGGTGTTGATTCAATCTGGATTATTTCCACACATGTGGGATCAAATAGCGCTGTACGCAACATGCGGGTTCTAGCCAGTTTGCAGTTGTGTAGCTCAAACTAAAGAAGATTGGATACTGAGTAAATAATGCCTTTGAGATACACAAATTCAGACACGCGATTATAGTGTCAGATAAATGGTGTGCATGTTTCTCGCGGCGATCCTGACGATTAGGAGCCTGTAAAACCTGCTACTCCGGTAAATTGAGGAAAACAAATGAAACTAACAAGACACATTGTTTCGCTGCAATTTTTACTCATTGGCTGTTAATTTGATTTTCTGCGTTGCGAACAGAGTTCAGACCAAGTTACAATTGTTTCTTCTTTTTTGTATGTATATACTCCTGCCAACCCTGGTATTCACGGCTCATAACTACTTACATTCTTGTTCTTCTTATGATTTTTGTTTTTCACGAAATCACTTAGTACATTCTTCAGTACTAGCATGTCCTCAAAATTTCCGATGCTGCACAGCAAGAAGAAGAAGAAGAAGAAGAAGCCCAGGAAGAAGAGGAGGAAGAAGAAGCCCAGGAAGAAGAGGAAGAGGAGGAGGAGGAGGAGGAGGAGGAGGAGGAGGA
>NC_057812.1:718746536-718747194 GCF_018294505.1 Triticum aestivum | reverse complement strand
ACAAAGAAATTAAATACAGCAAAAAAAACTATATAAAAAATTACTCAGAAATAAATAGAAGAAAATAAATAATGCAGAAAAGAAAAAAAATTATATAAAGCAAAAATATTCACAACTAAATACAACAAAAAACATGTTGGGGCACTGCCCGGTGGGCCTGCCAGACCTTGGGTGTGCAAATACATGCCCAATAGGGGCAGCAGACTCACAGGGCAGCGCGCCCTAGGTAGGCCCAGAAGCCTGCTATATAGAGGAGTTCGAAAGGGCAGCCGTGGCTGGGTTTATAAACCAGTGCGGCTGCCCTTCGCTCGGCGAGGTGGGACTAAATGTAGCGCACTGCGGGTGGCAGCGCACGGTCATTAGTACCGATTGGTGGCTCCAACCGGTACTAATGTGTTGCCCTTTAGTACCGGTTGGAGCCACCAACCGGTACTAAAGGTCCTCGTTTCCCGCCGCTTGGGCTGGCCAAAATTGGCCTTTAGTACCGGTTGGTGGCTCCAACCGGTACTAAAGACCCCTCCTATATATATGGCACTTACGAAAATTCAGTTATCGTCGCCAGTTCGTTCCACTTCTCGCGCGCACTCGCACTCGCCGCCCCCGCCGCCCGTCGTCGTCGCCGCGCGCCCCCGCCGCCCATTGTCGTTGCCGCCCCCGC